>NW_011889479.1:63973-71733 GCF_000151845.1 Pteropus vampyrus
CCTGATGATTTTTTGTTCTATTTCTTAAAAAAAAAAATGCCAATGGGATTTTGATGGGGATTGCATTAAATCTGTATATGTGTAAGTTGCTACAGCCACTTTGGAAAACAATATGGACATTTCTCAAAACATTAAGGATAGAATTGCCATGTGACCCAGCAATCTCTCTTTTGGGTATCTACCCCTCAAATTTGAAAACATTTATTTGTAAAGATATACACACCCCAATATTCATTGCAACATTATTCATGATGGCCAAGACTTAAAAACCACTGAAGTGCCCTTTGACAGAAGATTGAACGAAGAAGCTGTGGTACATATACACAATGGAATATTAGCCATTTGTGACAATATGAATGGATCTTGAGATTATTATGTTAAGCAAAATGAGTCTGAAAGAACCATATGATTTCACTCACATGTGAGATGTAAAACTGAAAGCAACAAATGAACAGGGCAAACACACAGAGACTCATGGACATGGACAACAGAGGGAAATGGATGAAGATGAGGGGTAGAGGTACATAAGGGTAAAGGGGGTCAAATGTGTGGTGACAGAAGGAAATTTAACTTTGGGTGGTGAATACACAAGGCAATATACAGATGAAGTATTATTGAATTGTACACTTGAAACCTATAAAATTTTATTAACCAATGTCACCCTAACAAATTTAATTTAAAAAGGAAGAGTCAAGAGATGTGACAAACTTCATTATTGTCTTATTTTAAGAAATTGCCATAGTTAGCTCAACCTTCGGCAGCTGCCAGCTGATCGATTAGCAGCTATCAATATTAAGGCAAGACCCTCCACTAGCAAAAAGATTAGGACTCACTGAAGGCTCAGATGATGGTTATCATTTTTTTAACAGTACGTTTTATTAAGGTATATACATTGTGGGTTTTTTTAGACATAGTGGTATTGCACACTTAATAGACTACAGCATAGTGTAAACATGACTTTTATATGTACTGAGAGACCAAAAAATTCATGTGACTTGCTTTATTATGATATTCACTTTATTGTGGTAGTCTGTAATCAAACTCGCATTACATCTGAAATATGCCTTTATAGGAAGGGAAAAAAAAACTAGATTGATCTCTGTCATGTTGTATTGGAATCAGAGATGTAAGTGAGCACTTTTGTTTTTGTACATACCTATATGTATGTATGTATGTATGTATGTACACATGTATATATACACACATATATACACACATACATATACATATGTGTATATATAAAACATGTACATTTTTATATTTGTATAAATGTATGTAAAAATATATATTAAAATGTATGCATGTATGTGTGTGCATGCAAATCATCTGGGGCATATTGTCTGTATTTCCTAACTATGTGCACTGAGAGAGCTTGGGAGCAGCAACAGCACAACAGCAATGAGCACACCTAGGGCCCAGATATTACCTTCTAAATACCATTCCCAATTATAAAGACTCAGGGTTACTTGATGAAATAACTGATTCTAGGGATGGAGCATGAAAAGTACATGACAAATCTGGAACATCTATTGTGATAGAAATTAGGAAAATTCTCAAAACATAATGGGGATATGTTAAAAGAATACAGAAGACGGCTTGAAAAAGTTCCCACTGGCCAAATTTTGGAAAACTTGAGCATGAAGATAATGATAGCAATGGATTATATCCCACTAAATAAGACAGAAAAACATGAATCTATATACACATAAATAAATGATTGAATAAATTAAATGTTTTGTAATAAATGGTATATTTACTTAGTTTCAAAGACTCTTGTCACAAAATATTTTGTATTACCAAGAGACAAATAATATATCGATAGTGAAGAGGACTGTAAGACACTGCTTTTATCAAGTAATCAAAATAAACAGTTTTAATGAGACAAAAAGCATGTGTCCTCTGATAGGATGCAATAGAAGAACATAAATAACTTCTTTGATTCTTTTCAAAGATGTATAACTTCAATCTACCCATGAAGAAACACCAGACAAACTAAAACTGAGAGATTATTTTGTAAATAACTGACCTATAATCTTAAAGAGTATTTGGTGACAGAAGAAAATCTAACTTTGGGAGGCAAACCCAATCCAATATATATACATGACATACTGTTGAATCGTATACTGGAAATTTATTTGATTTTATTAATCAATGTTATCTTAATTTTTTAAGAAAAAAGATTATGAACATCGAGACGAATTAAGATTTATTCCAGGTGATGATTTCATGTAGGCATTCTTTCCTGACACATTTTAGGAAGTTTATGTTTTTCCAAATTTTGAATTCCCCTAAAGTCAGTTGACAAGTTGGGGAAATGAGAGAAAATTAGCTATCAACATAGAAATATTACTGGTTTGAAGAAATCTACTCATGTCAAATTCAAACAAGAACAGAAAACACTGACATATAGTTAAAAGTTAAGGTCGACATTTCCAGGAGGAGGCCAGCAGCTTATATGAAAGTCGTGATTTAATTAGTCAGCCTTGATTGTAGCTGTTGTATGTTATAAGTGTGTCTAATGTCCCTGTCTCTGCTAATGGTGAATTAGTTTTACAAATAAAGTAAACGGTAATAAGTTTATATGCATAGTATTTTTTATAAAGATTCTACAAGTACTGTTCCAAAAAATGATAAGCTTTAGAAGCAAAATACATAATTATGTGTTGTATTGTTAATCTTGCTTAGAAGATCCAAATGTTACATTATTAGAATACTACTCAATGATGTTCAGTGGCCTTTTACTTGTCGAGTGTTACAATATTCACTGCAATATGCAGTCAATTTGTAAAGCAGACAAAGTATTTTCATCATTAAAAAAGGAAATGAGTTTGTCTGAGTCACCATGTGCCCTAACATCCAAAATGAGTACGCTTTGAATGTACTCTTAACAATTTGACCAACTTCATCACAAAATGAAAAAAAAATGTTTCTATATCTGAAAAATATGTCAAATTTTTGAAAGAAAAAGCAAGGATAGCAGATAGGGAAGTTAAATTTCAATTTGAAAATGCTAACTTTTAAATATTATATATTTATGTATTATTTTTCAATTTTAAGTGGTTTTTATTTGGCATTTACATTCCATTAATGTTCTCTTCTTTTAATGATTTTTATTATTAAATATTTATATTATTAAATATTTATCATATTAAAAATGATATTTATACCAGGTAAATATCATTTTACACGGTTTTTAAAAATATAATATTGTTATAATGTATTGTTTTATAATAATAAAACACACATTTATTGTTGTACTCTACTTTTCTACAGAAAACTGATGCAAGATGAGGTGAATCCCCCTGAGTAGGGACTCAAGGCCTACACTGAGAGAGAGGGTCTTGAATGTGCACAGGAAAGAATTCAAGTGCATGCTAGAGTTAAGAGACAAAAGAAAAATTTATTAGAGAAGGAATAATGCTCCATAGACAGAGCGTAGTCTCCTCTCAGAGAAAGAGAATGAGAGAGCCCCCAAGTGTTTGAGGAATTCAGTTTACATGTGATTCTTATTTTCTATCAGTTTAAAGACTTTATTTTCCCATTTTCCTTTGACAGTATGGGTATGCAACATGAAAGGCATGTTACTAATCTCAGCCTTTGTTCTGTAGGTCCCTGTGGTCTGGCTGTAGAGAATGAATGGTTGGGTTTATTTTGTGTAGGATACGACTTAAAGAGTTTGTTTTCCTGTTTTCCTTTTATGATTTGGGTAGTTTGTTACCCAAGCAGGAAACTTCCGTTGTTCTGTAGGTTTCCTGTGGTCTGGCAGTACATTGCAGATTCTGAATATAGTTTGGTCTAATATTTAGTTCTTATGCCTCTCTTCTATATCAAAACCTCTGATACATTAGAATAACCCTGTCACAGAAAAATGATTCACTGCTTATTATTTTTTATAACACTGAATAAGGAACTATAAAAATATAGATAATTTATGATTTTGGATATTTCTAGTAATTCTCAGGAATTCTAATTTTATGTTGCCAAAATTTGAAGATTGATATCTGTTAGAAACTTGGAAACACCAATTCCATGTTAAAGAGGCCTGACAACTAAATGTAACATGATTTTGAATTTGATTCTTTACTATAAAGGCAGTCATTGGGTTAATTGATGGGATCTGAAAATTAGACTGTAGTAATATACCAATTTGTTGATTTTGATGAGTATGTTATCACTATGTAGAGAATGTTTTTGTTTGAAGGAAATACATACTAAGGTATTTAAGGGTAATGGGGCACCAGTTTAGCAACTTATTCCCAAATGGGCTCAGGAAAATAAAGTTTTATTAATACTGTACTTGTGATGTTTCTGTAATTTTGTTATATTATATATATGTGTATGTATATGTGCACACACAAATATATACATATGTGTATATATACATGTGTGTATATATACATATGTGTGTATACATACATACATACAGAGATAGACAGATAGACAGACTCATTTATTTCCAGCCATGAAGGGAAAATAAGAGTAGGATTTTCTATTGCTTATACTTCTTTTGCTTTTTCTTCTTACCTGTCTTTTCTATGCCATTCGAAACCTCAGCTAGCTGGTATTGTCCTTTCAACTGCTTTGAGTTTATGAAATGGGCAAATTATGGAGAGGTGTTATTTTCAGCTTTTTAGGAGTTAGAACTTGTGATCAGGTTGCCTTCCTTAGCCTGAGGTCAGGATCATGCTCCTTCTCTCCCTTTCCTGTAGTTCTAATGACAGGAAGAGACAAGAGAACTACACGTTCAATCAAGCTATATTCATTCATAGATTGCTATATGCTGATCATCTCTATGGCCAGACTGTGAGGAAACATACAGAACAAAGGAAGATTTCTGCTGGGATTACTAACAAACCGTTTCCCCACACCATGAAGGGAAAACAGAGTCTTTAAGCCACACTATACAAAAATAAAATTATTCATTCCCTATGACTAAAACCGTGGGGGAACCTATGGATCAAATGCTGGGAACTGCCGCAGGCTTTTATGCAACGTATTCTTACCCTTTCTTGCTACATATTCTTATCCTCTCACTCTATGCCCATACCATCAAAGGAAAATGGATAAACAAAGTTTTAAACCTGTAATTCATAGAAATTAAGAATAATTTATAAACTGAATTTCCTGAACACTCGGGATCACTCTTAGTATTTTTTCTCAGTCTCTCTCATTGTCTTCTCTCTCTCTCTCTCTCTCTCTCTCTCTCTCTCTCTCCTGTCTCTGTCCCTTTGAGTCTTTCTCAGGCTCTTTCACTCTGTCTCTGAGAGGAGACCACACTCTGTCCATGGAGTGGTACCCCTTTTCTAATAAACTTTTCTTTTTATTCTAATTCTGGCATGCATTTGAATTCTTTCCTATGTTCAATCAAGAACCCTCTCTCGGTATAGGATTACTCGGGAGAATTTGCCCTGTCCTGCATCATTTCTGCCTGTGACTCTGCATCTACAGTAAGACAGGAAACTTAACCCTCTGCATTTCCTGACGTGTTCACTGACTGGGATCCCAAAGCTTGTAGGTCAGAGGTCTTTCCTTCCTACTGATTATGACTATGCAGCTACACACTGTATCCATTTTTATGACTTTATTGCAGTGGTTCTCAGACCTGGCTGGGAAGAAAGATAACCTGGGGGACATTTAAAAATATGCGTGCTCTACTCTTAGATATTTTAATTGGCTTGGAAGGAGGACTGGGCATTGGGTGATTTGTGTGTGCAGCTCTGTTTGAGACCACTATTCTGAAGCAGGGTTTCTAGAATTGTATTGTGGATCCAAATAATCTGGGGGATATTGTTAAAATGCAGATTGTGATTCACTAGGTCTGGAGTGGGTCATGACATTCTGCATTTTTAATGAAGTCCCAGCATCTGCAGATTGCACTTTGAGTGGCAAGGCTCTAGAGCAGGGTTTCCCAACATAGACACTACTAACGTTTGGGGACAGATAATTCTTTACTGTAGGGGGTTATCCTGCGCATTGTAGGATGTTTTGTTTAGCAGCATCCCTGACTTCTACCCACTAGATGCCACTGAAAACCAAAAATATCTCCAGGCATTGCTCTGGGCATGAGGAAAGGGAGAGATTGCTCTCAACTGAGAACCACTGCTCTCTATAGTAGCCCAGTGTCCTTACTGCCTAAATCACATTAAAAAGATGGCGCTGCAATTACTACTCTTATAATGTGCAAATTTGTTTCCTTATTCTCCATCCTATGGGTTAATAAAAATGACATAATGAGCGTCTATTTTCCTAAGAGCTGTCCAGATCTTTGGGGGTCAAAAGGAGATATCCTCAGTCCTTCAGATAAATATCCCACCCCCCAAACTACAGGCTGTCATAAACCTGGAAGAGCTTAGTTCTTTAAAAAGTCTTGGTGGTGGAGTTTGAGACTGATGAAACAAGTTTTAGATGTGAAGCTTGAGCCTTTTTTGTGGATATAAAAGAGTAGATATGTTTGTCAGGGTCCTACACCCAGATCATAAACTTTTGAGAAGGTTTTTGTTCCAGGCTTGTATTTATCCAGGCTGTATTTTTATCCAGGCTTGTATGTTGTATTTATTCAACATACACAACTGACATTACTCTCTGGCTGTGCAGTGACAAGGGATTGTATGTTTACAATTGGAACTAAAGTGAAATTTATCACTCAAGTGTCCAGATCACTTCCATGATAAATGCAGACACTATGAAATCCAGCCTGCCTTTGTTCTTTTTAGTGAGGAGTATAGGGCCAGATAGTTAATCTGTTCCTGTGTATCCCTTCCAACTATTGACTTTAGGAAATATCCCACCCCCCAAACTACAGAAATATTTGAGAAATTTTGCCTTTGTAGGAAAAAAAAATGCATGCTTGAAAAAGGAAATACTTGAAAATTAAAAGGCATGGTTGAGAAGAAGATAATGATAAACCAAGTAGTAAATTTAGTAAAAAAGAAAGTTGTTTTTTGTTAGTCTTGCCTATGCATCATTCCTACTAACTTTTAGAATCATATTGTTAATTTTAAATTTTCATGTAATATTTGATTTATATTATATCTCTTCAGCTTTTCATGTTACATTAAATACATTAGTAAGGTTCTGTTATATTCTTTGTTATATTATGTTGCGTCGGTATTTCTATACACAGTGACTCTATTCCTGTGAGTTTTCTTGATGGCTTAGTTTTCCAGAGACAAGTGATGCTGTTTTACATCTGATCCTCATTGGCTGGAGGAAATATTCAATGCCAAATCACTGTTCCACTTAAACACATCTTCCGCAAATGCTCTTTGTCAGTAAATTCTAGTTTAGTTTATGGTCTTTTAGTGGGCAGGGCTGCAAACCACTCTAGAGGTGCCTTTTTTTTTTCTCCCTGATGTCCTGAGCCTGTCTCTAGGATTTAGCTCTTTACACCAAAACGATAATTATTAATATTGTCATCAGAGATAATGGAATAAATGATCTACATATAAGAACAAAATAATACAAAAATAAAGAACATTTTTGAAAATTAAACAATATAGTGAAGAAAACAATTTTTAAAAACTGCTCAATATAGCATCAGTCTTATATATATAGTTACTTGTATATATTGCCTTTTGGAAACACAGTTTCAATTTTTAGAATCCCATATAGATTTTGATTAAAATTGCATCAAATATATATATATTACATTCCTCTCTGGGACTATTATATTCTGCTCCACTCTTTCATCTTTTTTTGTGTTCTCAGAAAAGTTTTATAATAGTTTCTCTGATGATTGTTTCTAGTCTTTGTTAAATGTG
>NW_011889479.1:72725-75754 GCF_000151845.1 Pteropus vampyrus
AATAATAGTGCCTAATATTTATTGAGTACTTACTATATGCCAGACACTCTTTTAAGTGCTTTTACTATATCAGCTGACGTAATCTTTATGACAATATAATGATGTAGGTATATTATTATTACTTCTCTTTCCCATTTTATCAGTTAGAAAATTGTGAATTGGATCCTTGCCATAAGGATACACCATTAGTAAGAGGTAGAGCCAAAATTCAAACCCAGGCAGTCTAATCTCAGTGATGTGCTAGAGGGGCAATTGTGCTACACTGTGGCCTAGAAGGGCATTTATGCCACACTTCCCCTTACAGGCACTGGAGCACTGATTAAACCATTTACTTAATCCTTCTGAAGAATTAATTGCAAAGTAACCTAGTCACTACAGCTTCAAATGACTCTGCCTGGTAATGTTTCTCAAGGGCAAGCCCTGAGGAATAAGGTTGCATTTCTGAAGCTGACTAAGCCTTCCTTATGAGTGGAAAAGAATTCTTCCTCATCTCTTTGTCTCTCAAACCCAACATGGCATTTGATTCACACATGAATGCATGCAGGGATGAACATTCCTTGTCAGGCCCAGTATAATTTACGTGGATCTTTGAAGAGATGATACACTTTGGAGACTTCATGATCAGCTGAAGACTCTGAAATGTTATTCAGTTAAACTTACTTAGAAATCTTACAGGTTCAAATACTTTGAGGCTAACAAAACTTTCAAGCTTCATCTAAAACCAAAGAAATGTTCCCGAGCTGAGGCAATTGTTAAATGGGGCTGAAGAGTTAGAGCTTGCACCCAACCTCAAAAGTTGCTGTGCTTTAATTTCAGACTGGACATTTCTTCTGAAAGTTTCCTTTCACAAGGAAAACAGTGTGAACCTCAATAGTGCTCTTCTATCACTGCTCATGTGAGTACCACAGCTTCATGGATTCAGAATATTAGATTCATCAGATTTGGGGAGTGTTCATGTCTTTCATCTTCTCTTTATCTGTAAGATACAATATAATTATTATTTTAGTACTATGAAGTGAGTGGTTTAAAAAAGAACACTTTGGAAGAAAATGAGAAGTAGGAATAACTAAAGATATGTAAAAAAATTGAAAAGTGGGCTTGAGAGCTCAACTAAGATTAGAAACTTTGTCTGTGGCCTTTATCCTGAGGGGAACCATAAAGGCCTGCAGGAGAGGAAGAAAGGCAGAGAATAGGCACAGTAGGGACGGCATGGGCAGATAACTTCAGAAATTCTACACAGCACTCCATGTACAAATTTCACTGAACTGAGATTTAATGGAATTTCTCTGCCCCCATCCCTGCTCGCTATCACAACTTTGGGTATGCCTTCCTGATGGTTTAGGAGACAAGTGATGCTGCCAGAGACAAGTGATGCTGCCTTCTCTCCTTTGCCTTATTAGCTGGAAAGAGAGTATTTCATGATGTATCATGGTTTCGTGTAAATGTGGGTTATGCAAAGATTTATGTCATCATCCTTCCTCTTCAACCACAACCCTGGCCTAATAAACACTTTCTATTTTCAGACAGTTCCTCTTTTCCTACAAGCATTAAATATGTTATTAGTTTCTTTGAGGTTTTCAACATAAATTTTAAATAGCAATATAATCTTGGTCAGTTCTTCAACAATCATCACACAAGATATGAAGAACAAAAGAACAAACTATTTATAAGTAGGAATATCAAAGGAGTGTAAATTAATACTCCCAACTGTGAAGGCAATTTTCAATAAAGTGTTTTATTTTTCAGGACACTTTCTGGGCATCTGAATCTAAAATATTAGTAACTAATTTGTAGAAATGTCTCAAAAAGAAAAAAAATCATTTGGGAAACCCATTATAATAAGAAGGATCTGAAATTATTTAATATAGTAATGAGACAGTAAGACAGAATAAGGGCCACTGTCTCAGTATCTGAAAAGAGACTTGGCTTAAACGGTCAGGACTGCAGTAACAAAGGGGCTGGATCTGTAGAATTCACGTTTGAGATTGGAACCATGCTGACTGTAAGCTAAGGGTCTAGGCAGTAAAAGAACCCCTTGCTGGAGGCTAATCTTCAAGCCCTGTGTATATACTGGGACATCAGTAAGGACACAAGTTTATCTGGGATAGTGAACTCCTCAGGGCCTGGGCTAAATTATACATTGCCCTCCTCTCCCTTCACCCCATCCAGTGGTAAATCTGATAAATCAACCCTAATCTGCTTTGTACAATAGAATTTGCCAAATAAGATGTCTGATAATTTGAGTGAAGTTGGTTTATACTGCTACTGACTGAAGAGCAATATGTAGTGGTAACTGAGGTATCAGAATAGCATTATGTATTTACTATGTAAATTTACCAGTGACAGGTAATGTGTCTCCCTGTCCATCCACACACCTGTTCTTTCCTAGTTCTGAATCAAGATGTACACAATATTAAGGAATTTATAATAAGACTGATACCATAAAATGCTCAAATTTAGCTCTCTTATAGTTTATTGTACTTTTTTCTAGCTGAGGCATCATCCAGTAAGCTTGCAAATTAAAGCCTTTTTTTTTTTTTCCCCTTCCAGGACAATTCCTATATTTAAGTTTTAATTTAAGACTAGGAATTCCTTCTGATATTTAAACACTGAAAAGAAAGCATCTCTATTACCTTCTTTATTTATTGATCTTCCTATCAACTGGAGAATCTGGAGGCACAAGACCACGCTGGCAGTGAATAAATTTCTTTGCTAGTTATCTTAGTTAATGATGGCTCCTTAATATGGGAGTTCTTACTGTGTTCCTTGGGGAAACTGAAGTGTGACTGGTTTTGTGGGGTTGGTCATGAGGAAATCAGCTGTACCGTGTCATGTAATTCAGTGAAAGTCACTGACTTCTTCCTATATTATAAACTTTTTTTTATCTGAATGTCTTTTTTACATCAAGATTCTGTGTATCCCCAGTGAATGGTAAAGAGATTCTGAGAATGTTTCTGAAAACATTTTCCATAATAGAATTCTGGTTATTTTTATCTTTCTTTCTTTGCTATTACAATCTATGCCTCTCT
>NW_011889479.1:76379-79600 GCF_000151845.1 Pteropus vampyrus
TGAGGTATCAGAATAGCATTATGTATTTACTATGTAAATTTACCAGTGACAGGTAATGTGTCTCCCTGTCCATCCACACACCTGTTCTTTCCTAGTTCTGAATCAAGATGTACACAATATTAAGGAATTTATAATAAGACTGATACCATAAAATGCTCAAATTTAGCTCTCTTATAGTTTATTGTACCTTTTTCTAGCTGAGGCATCATCCAGTAGGCTTGTAAATTAAAGCCTTTTTTTTTTCCCCTTCCAGGACAATTCCTATATTTAAGTTTTAATTTAAGACTAGAAATCCCTTCTGATACTTAAACACTGAAAAGGAAGCATCTCTATTATCTTCTTTATTTATTGATCTTCCTATCAACTGGAGAATCTGGAGGCACAAGACCACCCTGGCAGTGAATAAATTTCTTTGCTAGTTATCTTAGTTAATGATGGCTCCTTAATATGGGAGTTCTTACTGTGTTCCTTGGGGAAAATGAAGTGTGACTGGTTTTGTGGGGTTGGTCATGAGGAAATCAGCTGTACTGTGTCATGTAATTCAGTGAAAGTCACTGACTTCTTCCTATATTATAAACTTTTTTTTATCTGAATGTCTTTTTTACATCAAGACTCTGTGTATCCCCAGTGAATGGTGAAGAGATTCTGAGAATGTTTCTGAAAACATTTTCCATAATAGAATTCTGGTTATTTTTATCTTTCTTTCTTTGCTATTACAATCTATGCCTCTCTGAACATCCTGTACATGTCTTCTGGTATATGTGTAATGTTCCTTTAGAGCATATGCATAAGACTGGAATTGCTATGAATTGTATGTGTATTTATAGTTTACTAGATATAACTAATTGTATGAATTTAAATCCCCACTATTTGTATATAATTATTCTCACTAATGAACTTTCTTGCCAATACTTGGTATTGCCAGACTTTTCCTTTTGTCCATCTGTTGAGTATTAAATAATACCTCTTGGTGATTTTATAATGCATTTTCCTGGTTCCAATAAGGTTGGAACTCTTTTCACATGTGTATTGTTCTGCTGTTTTTTCTTCATAATCTATCTCTAGTGTCTCCAGCGACATTGAGTGCCTTATTATTTTTATAAATATAAAAATAGACATGTATAACTAGAAATAAGTTTATAGAATTTAGATTTGTCTTTACAATTTCGATTTCCTATATCACTTGTTTGTATTAAAAAATGCTTTTCTCTAATTTGTTTCTTATATTTTTAAAGTGTCTTAGGATTGTATATTTTTTAAGAAATATGTAATAAAGTAAATTTATCAATGTTTTAAAATGTTTTTTGCTACTATATCCTTGTTAAGAAATTCTTTCTTACCTAAGCTCATAAAGTTAATCTTCTAAACTTTTTACTAAAAGTTAAAGTTTTCCTGTTCACATTTAAATATTTATTCTGCAGGGGATTGATTTTTTGTGGTTGTTTTGTTGTATGGATCCAATGTAAAGTTTTCCCTCGGGATCACCAATTCTCTCAGGATACTTTATTAAAAACTGTACCATTTCCTAAGTATATTCCAATGCCAACCCTAAAATATATAACATTTTCATACATAAATGGAAATGGGTTGGTTCTGGGCCCCTTGTTTCGGTTCTTTTGTTTATATGTCTATCCCTATACTAATAACATTCTCTTATTATACTCAAGTTTGATAACCAGCTAAGAACGATCTTACCCAATAGTTTCTTTGTATGTATACCATGGTTAGTCTTTAAAAATTTCCCCCAGCTTTACTGAGGTACAATAGAAAAATCAAAATTGTGTATATTTAAGGTATACAATGTGATATTTAAATAAATATATACATTATGAAATGGTTATCACAATCAAGCTAATTAACATATTCATCACCTTGCATAGGTATTTGTTTTTCTGTAGTAATAAAACTTAAGAACGTTTGCTCTCTTAATAAATTTCAAGTATACAATACAATATTAACTATAGTCATCAAGATCTCCAGAACTATTCATCTGGTATAATTGAAACTTTGTACTCTTCGACCAACATTTTCTTATTTCCCCAACTCCCTAGTCTCTGACAACAACCATTCTATTCTCTGCTTCTAAAGTTTCAACATTTTAAATTATTTTTTTAATTTTTAATTTTTAAAAATTTTTTTAAATTAAGTTTATTAGGGTAACACTGGTTAATACAATCGTATAATTTTCAGCTGTACATTATCATTCAACATCTGTACATTCTATAGTATGTTCACCACCCAAAGTCCAGTTTCCTTCAGCTACCATATATTTGATCCCCTTTACCCACTTTGCCCTCTCACTAGCCCCCTATATTTCACCCCCTTTACCCTGTCTACTTCCCTCCTCCTCCCTCACCCCACTACTAACCACTACTCTTTAGTCCTCTGGTAACCACTAGTCTATAGTCCATGAGTCTCTGTTTGTTTGTCCTGCTCATTTGTTATTTTTACATTTTTATCCCACATATAAGTGATATTATGTGACTTTCAACTTTTTCTGTCCGGCTTATTTCACTTAGCATGATTATCTCGAGGTCCATCCATGTTGTCACAAATGGCAGTATTTCATCTCTTCTTATGGCTGAGGAATATTCTGTTGTATATATGTACCACAGCTTCTTTAGCCAATCATCTATCGTAGGACACTTCAGTTGCTTCCATGTCCTGGCCACCGTGAATAATGCTGCTATAAACATCAGTGTGCAAATATCTTTTCGGATATAAGTTTTCAAGTCTTTGGGGTAAATACCCAGTAGAGAGATTGCTGGATCATATGGTAGATCAATCCTTAGTTTTTTTGAGGACCCTCCATACTGTTTTCCATAGTGGTTGTACCAATTTGCAGTCCCACCAGAAGTGTGTGAGGGTTCCTATTTCTCCACATCCTCTCCAACATTTGTTATTACTTGTCCTGTTGATTACAGCTATTCTAACAGGTGTGAGATGGTATCTAATTTTGGTTTTGACTTGCATTTCCCTAATAGTTAGCGATGTTCAGATCTTTTCATATGTTTGCCATTTGTATGTACTCCGGGGAGAAGTGTCTGTTCATGTCCTCTGCCCAATTTTTGATTGGATCATTTTTTTGCTGTTGTTGTTGTTATTGAGTTGTATAAATTCTTTGCATATTTTGGATATTAGGCCCTTATCAGGGGCGTTGCTTGCAAATATATTTTCTCATTCAGATGGTTGTTTCTCTACCTTGTTGATGGTTTCTTTTG
>NW_011889479.1:79650-83616 GCF_000151845.1 Pteropus vampyrus
ATATTTTGGATATTAGGCCCTTATCAGGGGCGTTGCTTGCAAATATATTTTCTCATTCAGATGGTTGTTTCTCTACCTTGTTGATGGTTTCTTTTGCTGAGGAAAAGCTTTTTAGTTTGATGTAGTCCCATTCATTTACTTTTACTTTTACATCCTTTGCCTTTGAGGTCAAATGCATAAAATCTTCTTAAAGTCCAAAGTCCTTGAGTTTAGTTCCTATGTTTTCTTCTATGTATTTTATTGATTCCAGTCTTATATTCGGGTCCTTAATCCATTTTGAGTTACTTTTGGTGTGTGGTGATAGACAACAGTCTAGTGTCATTCTTTTGCAGGTGGCTTTCCAGTTTTCCCAGCACCATTTATTGAAGAGGCTTTCCTTTCTCCACTGTATGTTTTTGGCTTATTTGTCAAAAATTATTTGCCCATATCAAAATGGATTTACTTCTGGACTCTCGATTCTGTTCTACTGGTTCGTGTGTCTGTTTTCCTGCCAATACCATGCTGTTTTGATTACTGTTGCTTTGTAGTATAATCTGAAGTTAGGCAGAGCGATGTCTCCAGCGTTGTTCTTTTTTTCTCAGGATGGCTTTGGCAATTTGGAGTCTTTCATGCTTCCACATGTATCTGATGATTTTTTGTTCTATTTCTTTCAAAAATGCCGATGGAATTTTGAGGGGGATTGCATTAAATCTGTATAATGCTTCAGGTAATAAGGTCATTTTAACCATGTTGATTCTTCCAATCCAAGAACACAGAATATCTTTTCATTTCTTTGTATCTTCTTCGATTTCTTTTAATTGGGTCTTGTAGTTTTCATTATGTAGGTCCTTTACTGGTTTCATTAAATTTATTCCTAGGTATTTTATCTTTTTGTTGCAATTGTGAAAGGAATTATTTTTTCCATTCTTTTTCTGGAACTTCATTATTAGAGTAAGGAACGCTATGGATTTTTGAACGTTGATTTTGTATCTAGATACTTTACTGTATTTGCTTATTTTTTCTAGTGGTGTTCTTGTGGAGTCTTTAGGGTTTTCTATATAGAGAATCATGTCATCCACAGACAGTGGCAGTTTGACTTCTTTGTTTCTTATTTGGATGACTTTTATATCTTTCTCTTGTCTGATTGCACTCGCTAGGACCTCCAGTGTTATACTGAATAACAGTGGTGATAGTGGACAGACTTGCCTTGTTCCTGATCTTAGAGAGAAGGTTTTTGGTTTTTCACCATTAAGTATAATGTTGGCCGAGGATCTGTCATAGATGGCCTTCATTATGTTAAGGTACTTTCCTTCTATACCAATTTTGTTAAGTGTTTTGATCATAAATGGATGCTGTATCTTGACGAAGGCTTTTTCTGCACCTATTGATATGATGATATAATTCTTATTTTTTAATTTGTTTATGCAGTGTATCACATTAATAGATTTGCATATGTTGAAACATCCCTATGCCCCTGGGATGAAGCCCACTTGATCGTGGTGTATAATCTTTTTAATACGTTGCTGTATTCAGTTCGTTAGTATCTTATTTAGGATTTTTGCATCTGTGTTCATGAGAGATATTGGTCTGCAGTTTTGTGTGTGTGTGTGTGTTATCTTTACCAGGTTTCGATATCAGAGCAATATTGGCCTCATAAAATGAATTGGGAAGTAGTGTCTCCTCTTCGATTTTTTGGAAGAATTTGAGAAGAGGTAATAAATATTTGAATGTTTGATAGAATTCACTGGTGAGGCTATCTGGTCCTGGACTTTTACTTTTTGGTAGATTTTTGATGATTGTTTCAATTTCCATACTGCTGATCGGTCTATTTAGATTTTCCAGATCTTGATTCATTCTAGGAAGGTTGTATATTTCCAAATACTGGTCCATTTCTTCTAGGTTATTAAATTTGGTGTTATATACTTTTTCATAGTATTCTTGTATGATTTTTGTACTTCTGCAGTGTCAGTCATAATTTCCTCTATTTCATCCTTGATTTTGTTTACTTGTGTCTTTTCTCTTTTTTCTTTAGTTAGTCTAGCGAGGGGTTTGTCAATTTTATTAACCTTCTCAAAGAACCGGCTCTTTGTTGCTTGTATTTTTTCTATTGTTTTTGTTTTTGTGTTTTCAATTTCATTTATTTCTGCTCTAATTTTGATGATTTCTTTCCTTCTGCTGACTTTAGGCTTCATTTGTTCTTCCTTTTCTAGTTTTTTTTTAGATGAAGCATTAGGTTGTTTATTTGAGTTCGTTCTTGTTTTTGGAGGTAGGCCTGTAACGATATGAACATTCCTCTTATGACCGCTTTTGTCATGTTCTACTATCATTATCATTCGTTTCTATGTATCTCTTGATCTCTTTTTTTAGTTCTTCTCTGACCTGATTATTCTTCATAGTATGTTGTCTAATTTCCATGTATTTGTGGTTGTTCCTGCTTTCTTTTTGCAGTTGATCTCTAGTTTCAAAGCATTATGATCAGAGAATATGGTTGGTATGATTTCAACTCTCTTATATTTCTTGAGACTATCTCTGTGTCCCAGTATGTGGTCGATTCTTGAGAATGTTTCGTGTGCACTAGAGAAGAAAGTATAAGCAGCTGTTTTGAGATGAAAGGCTCTGTAAATGTCAATTATGTCCAGTTGGTTTAATGTGTCATTTAAGGATGTTATTTTCTTATTGATTTTCTGTTTGGATGATCTGTCCATATCCAACAGTAGGTCTCCTACTACAATGATGTTTTGTTCCATTTCTCCCTTTAGCTGTTAGTAATTGCTTTACATATTTCGGGCCTCCCTGATTGGGAGGATAGATATTAATAAGTGTTGTGTCTTCTTGGTGCATGATTCCCTTTATCATTATGAAGTGTCCCTCAGTATCTTTCTTTATCTTTTTTATTTCAAAGTCTATTTCATCTGATATTAGTACTGCCACTCCTGCTTTTCTCTGAATGTTATTTGCTTCAAATACCATTTTCCACCCTTTCACTTTGAGTCTATATTTGTCTTTGGAGCTGAGATGTGTCTCCTGGAGGCAGCATATGGTTGAGTTTTGTTTTTGATCCATTCTGCAACTCTGCGCCTTTTTATTGGTGAGTTCAGTCCATTTACATTTAGGGTGATTATTGAAATATGAGGTCTTCTTATAGCCATTTTATCTTTTGCTTTCTGGTAGCTTGGTGTTTCCATTGATTCCTTGTCCTTGTGTTTCTGGTTTCTTTATTTTGATTGGCTTTTGTGGGTCTTGCCTCTGGTTCTTCTTGTTTTATGTTATACACTTCAGTTCTGAATTCTTGGTGTGTGGTTACCATGACAAATATGAAAAGGATAGTTATGTATATATATATACATATACATATACATATATATATATATATATACAGTCGTGCATTTTCTTCTGCGCGTGACTCATCTCCATTCCCCTTTGCGAATTTGGATCTCTGAATCCTCCCCTTTTCAGTCATTCTTTTCTCAATTTGTCCCTATGTATGTTGAACATTCATTACTATCTTGTTACAACAATTCGCTTATTATTATTTAAGCTATAATGCCTTGTTCTTAATAAGGGTTGCACTCCTCTGCTTCTATTTGCCTGATAGTCACTTACTCCTAATTATGCATTTTTGTTGTCATTGTTATTTTGTTTTAGGTGAGCTGACCCCTTTCAGTATTTCCTGTAGTGCAAGCCTCGTAGTGGAGAATTCCCTCAATTTTTGTATGTCTGAAAAGGTCTTAATTTTTTCTTCGTATCTAAAGGAGAGCTTAGCTGGATACATTATTCTAGGCTGGTAGTTCCTTTCCCTTAATAGTTTAAATATTTGTTTCCATTCTTTTCTGGCTTGTAAGGTCTGTGCTGAGAAGTCTGATGTAAATCTAATGGGTTTTCTTTTATACATTACTGTTTTCTTCTCCCTGGCTGCCTTGAGAATTCTATCTTTGTTGTTGATTTTGATAACTTGAATACAATGTGTCTTGAGGAAGGCCTTTTTGG
>NW_011889479.1:83666-85978 GCF_000151845.1 Pteropus vampyrus
CTGGCTTGTAAGGTCTGTGCTGAGAAGTCTGATGTAAATCTAATGGGTTTTCTTTTATACATTACTGTTTTCTTCTCCCTGGCTGCCTTGAGAATTCTATCTTTGTTGTTGATTTTGATAACTTGAATACAATGTGTCTTGAGGAAGGCCTTTTTGGGTTGAGATAATTGGGTGTTCTGTTGACTTCTTGAATTCCAAGCTCCAGGTCATTCCTTAGATTTGGGAAATTCTCATCCACTATTTGTCTGAAAATGCTTTCTAGCCCCTGCTCCTTTTCCTCACATTCAATAATGCCTCTTATTCTTATGTTTCCTCTTATGATGGTATCAGCTAGTTCTCGTATTTCTCTTTCATTATTTTTCATTCTTTGGTTTCTTTCTTCTTCCTTCTGATGCATTTCTAGATTTCTGTCTTCGATATAACTGAGCCTTTCCTCCATTTGGTCAACTCTATTTCCCAGGCTTTCTATTTCATTTTCAACTCTTGCAGTGTGTTCTTCATCTCCAGAATATCTATTCTGTTCTTCTTGAGGGTTTCAATCTCCTTGCTCTTCTCATCTAGTTGTTTTTTTTAATTCCTGAAATTGTTGATCAGATTTGTTTTGGATCTCATGGAATATTTTCAGAAGTACCCTCCTGAAGTCTTTGTCATTTAAGTCGCATATTTCTATGTCTGTAAGCTTATTTCCTAGAGATTTTTCTCTTTCTTTCTGAAATGCCTTGTCGCCTTGGTTGTTCATGGTGTTTAATGGACTATTTCTCTGCCTGCACCTTAATGGAAGTGTATTCTGTTGTTTTTCCAGAAAGATCTATTAAATAAAGGTATCTGTTTAGCCTGCTGCAAAGAAGGCGCTCTTCTTTTGGGTTCCATAAGTGGCAACTAAGCCTCTTGGATCCCTAGCAGTTTCGATAGTGTTTGCTCAGATTCTCCTGGGGTTCTGCAGTGCTTGGTCTGAGGGTATGGGATGAGGGGCCCTCTCAGTTGGGGTTTAGGGACTGTGGCTCAGCCTCCATTTTGCAACCGGGGCTGGTAAAAATCAGCTGTTGTTTCTCTGCAGTCCCACCCTGCTTCTCTGCTTTCTGCCCTGATTACCTGGCCCTCTGGTTAGCTGCGTACAAGGCCCAGCACTTCCAGGCATGGGTGTCCAGGAAAGTTGCTACGCCTTCACCCCTCCTCCTCCTCCTACAGGGAGCTCCAGTGGCTGCTAGAGGCAGCTTCTTTATTATTCCCAGTTCCCTGCCCAACACTCGGGGTTCTGACCTGTGGTAGCTCTTATGGGCTGATCCCATGCTCAGATGTGCTGGTGTTCAGTTTTGGTGTTTTTTTGGTTGAATTTTAGATGTTCAGCTTATTGTTGTCACAAGGGGAGAGATCTAGGGACGTCTCTCACTCCACCACGTTTCCACCGAATCTCTTAAATTCTTTTTTTTAAAAAAAAGGAATTTGTATCATTTGTAGCAACATGGATGAACCTGGAGGACATTATGCTAAGTGAATGAACCAGACACAAAAAGACAGATACTGCATGATATGACTTATATGTGTAATCTAAAAAGTCGAATCATTGATATTTATTCATTTTCTTTATATGTATCTCTCTCACATTTTTTTATTCATTCTTCATTTGATGGACATTTAGGTTGTTTTCATATTGTGGCTATTGTGAATAATGCTGTAATGAACAGGGGAGTGCAGACATCTCTTTGAGATCATGATTTCATTTCCTTTGATATATATCCAGAAATGGGATTGCTGGATCTTATGGTAGTTCTTTGTTTAATTTTTTTGAGGAATCTCCATTTCGTTTTCTAGAATTTACCATTTTATATTCCCATTAACAGTGTTTATGGCTTCCCTTCTTTCCACATTTTCATCAATACTTGTTATCTTTTGTCCTTTTTATAATAGCCATCTAACAAGTGAGGCGATATCCCATTGTGGTTTTGATTTTCACTTCCTTGATTTGTGAAGTTGAACATCTTTTCATATACTTATATGAAAGATCCATAAAAAATAATTAATAAACTAGACTTCATTAAATTTAAAAACTTTTGTTCTGCTAAAGTTAAGAGAATAAACTAGGACCAAATATTTGCAATAGACACATCTGATAAAGAACCATTATCCAAAATATACAAAGAACTCTTAAAATTCAACAGTAAGAATACAAACAAACCAATTAAAAATGGCCTGAAGACTTTAACAGACACCTCACTAAAGATATTCAGATGGCAAATAAACATATAAAAAGATGCTCCACATCATTTGTCATCACAGAAATACAAATTAAAACAACAGAGAGATACCACTAC
>NW_011889479.1:86783-92047 GCF_000151845.1 Pteropus vampyrus
TGCAGACATCTCTTTGAGATCATGATTTCATTTCCTTTGATATATATCCAGAAATGGGATTGCTGGATCTTATGGTAGTTCTTTGTTTAATTTTTTTGAGGAATCTCCATTTCGTTTTCTAGAATTTACCATTTTATATTCCCATTAACAGTGTTTATGGCTTCCCTTCTTTCCACATTTTCATCAATACTTGTTATCTTTTGTCTTTTTTATAATAGCCATCTAACAAGTGAGGTGATATCCCATTGTGGTTTTGATTTTCACTTCCTTGATTTGTGAAGTTGAACATCTTTTCATATACTTATATGAAAAATCCATAAAAAATAATTAATAAACTAGACTTCATTAAATTTAAAAACTTTTGTTCTGCTAAAGTTAAGAGAATAAACTATGACAAAATATTTGCAATAGACACATCTGATAAAGAACCATTATCCAAAATATACAAAGAACTCTTAAAATTCAACAGTAAGAATACAAACAAACTAATTAAAAATGGCCCGAAGACTTTAACAGACACCTCACTAAAGAAGATATTCAGATGGCAAATAAACATATAAAAAGATGCTCCACATCATTTGTCATCACAGAAATACAAATTAAAACAACAGAGAGATACCACTACATACCTATTAAAATGGCTAAAATCTGTAACACCGACAACACCAAACTCTGGCAACAATGTAAGCAAGGACTCTTATTCATTGTTGGTGGGAATGCAAAATGGTACAGCCACTTTGGAAGACAGTCTGGTGGTTTCTTACAAAACTAAACATACTCTTACCATAAAATCCAGCAAGTATGATCCTTGGTATTTACCCAAAAGAATTGGAAACTTATGTCTACACAAAAACCTGCACATGGGTGTTTATTGCAGCTTTATTTATAATTCCAAAAACTTGGAAGTAATCAAGATGTGCTTCAGTGGGTGAATGAATAAATAAACCATGGTACATCCAGACGATGAAATATTATTCAGCACTAAAAAGAAATGAACAAGCCATGAAAAGACATAGAGGAAAGCTAAATGTATATTACTAAGTGAAAGAAGCCAATCTGAAAAATCTACATACTGTATGATTCCAACTATATGATATTCTGGAAGAGGAAAAACTATGGAGTAAAAAGTAAAAAGATCAGTGTTTGCTTGGGTTTGAGGGGGTAGGGATAAATAGGCAGAGTATAGAGGATTTTTAAGGCAGTGAAAATATTCTGTATGATACTATAATGATAGATACTTGTCATTATACATTTGTACAAACCCATAGAATGTAATAATAAACTGCAATGTAACTATGAACTTTGAGTGGTTATGATGTGCAGGTGTAGGTATATCAATGTAAGAAATGTACCACTCTCATAGAGATGTTGGTAATGGAGGATGCTATGCTTGTTTGGGTCAGAGAGTACAGGCATACCTCAGTGATACATAGTTTCTGTTCCAGACCACCACAATAAAGTGAACATCACAGTAAAGTGAGTCACAAATTTTTTGGTTTTACAGTGCATATAAAAGTTATGTTTACACTGTACTGTATTAAGTGTGCAATGGCATTTTGTCTTTAAAAGTACATACTTGAAAGAATAATTTATTGCTAAAAAATGTTAACTGTCTTCTAAGCCTTAAGCAAGTCATAATTTTTTGCTAATGGAGGATCTTGCCTCAATGTTGATGACTGCTGATTGACTAGAGTGGTGGTTGTTGAAGATTGGAGTGACTGTGGCAACTTTTAAGAATAAGATAACAATAAAGTTTGCAGCAGCAATTGAATCTTTCTTTCATAAACAATTTCTCTGTAACATGATGCTGTTTGATAGCATTTTACCCACAGAACATTTTTCAAAATTGGAATCAATCCTCTTAAATCATGCCGTTGCTTTATCTATTAAGTTTATGTAATATTCTAAGTCCTTTGTTGTTATTGCAGTAATCTTCATAGCGTCTTTACCAGGAGTAGATTTCATCTCAAGAAAACTCTTTCTTCATCTGTAAGAAGCAAGTTCTCATCTGTTAAAGATTTACCATGAGAGTGCAGCAATTTAGTCATATCTTTAGGTTCCACTTCTAATTCTAGTTCTCTTGCTATTTCCGCATCTGCAGTCACTTCCACCACCAAAGTTTTAAAACTCCTCAAACTCATCCATAAGGGTGGGAATCAACTTCTTCCAAACTCCTATTAATGTTGATATTTTGACCTCTTCCCATTAATGTTCTTAATGACATCTAGAATGTTGAATTTTTTCCAGATTTTCAATTGACTTTTTCCAGATCCACGAAAGGAATCCTCTCTATGATGCGATAGCCTTACAAAATGTATTTCGTAAATAATAATACTTGAAACTTGAAATTACTTCTTGATCCACGGATTGCAGAAAGGATATTCTGTTAGCAGGCATGAAAACAACATTAATCTCATTATACATCTCCGTCACAGCTCTTGGGTGACCAGACGCATTGTTGATGAGCAATGTTTTGAAAGAAGTCTTTTTTTCTGAACAGTAGGTCTCAACGGTGGGCTTAAAATTTTCAGTAAACCATGTTTTAGACAGATATGCTATCATCCAAGCTTTGTTGTTTCATTTACAGAGCACAGATAGAGTAGATTTAGCACAATTTTAAGGGACCTACAATGATAAAGGAGCATTGGCTTCAACTTAAAGTCACCAGCTGCAATAAACCCTAACAAGAGAATCAGCCTGTGCTTTGAAGCCAGGCATTGACTCTCCTCTCTAGCTATGAAAGTCCTACAAGGCATCTTCTTCCAATATAAGATTGTTTCATCTACATTGAAAATCTGTTGTTTAGTGTATCCAATCTCATTAATTATCTTAGCTAGATCTTCTAGATAACTTGTGGCAGCTTCTATATCAGCACTTGCTGCTTCACCTTGTACTTTTATGTTATGGAGAAGCCTCTTTCCTTAAATCTCATGAGCCAACCTCTGCTAGCTTCAAACTTTTCTTCTGCAGATTCCTCAGCTCTCTCAGCCTTTATAGAATTGAAGAGAATTAAGGTTTTGGCTTAGGGAATGTTGTGGCTGGTTTGATTTTCTATCCAGATCACTAAAACTTTCTCCATATCAGCAATAAAGCTGTTTCACTTTCTTATTATTCATGCGTTCACTGGAGTAGCACTTTTAATTTCCTTCAAAAAATTTTTTTTATATTAACAACTTGGCTCACTATTTGGCACAGAAGGCCTAGCTTTTGGCTTATCTTGGTTTTTGACATGCCTTCTTCACTAACCTTAATGATTTCTATCTTTTGATTTAAAGTGAGAGACATATGACTTTCCTTTCACTTGAACACTTAGAGGCCATTGTATGGTTATTAATTAGCCTAATTTCAATATTGTTGTTATTTAAGGAATAGGGGAGCCTGAGGAATGGGAAAGAGATTGTGAAATAGTGGTTGGTGGAGCAGGCAGCCCACACACAACATTTATTGATTAAGTTTGTCATCTTACATGGGCACGGTTTGTGATGTCCAAAACAATTACAACAGTAATATCAGAGATCGCTGAACACAGAGCACCATAACAAATATAATAATAATAAAAATGTGACACAGACACACGAAACGAGCAATGCTGTTGGAAAAATGGTGCCAGTAGACCTGCCTGACACAGGGTTGCCACAAAATTTCCATTTGTAAAAACGTGCAATGTCTGCTCAATGCAGTAAAGTGAAGTGCAATAAAACAAGATATGCCTAGTGTGTGGAGAAAGAAAGACAGTCGTAGACGGGCTCTCTCCCAACACCGTAGCTAACTTCCTAGTGGAGGAAACTCAGCACTTCTCCCCTTATGTAATCATGTGCCCAGAACTCGTGCATGGGCTTCTAACTTGGCAGTGCGCCACTATTGTTTAAACTGTGTCTAAAAGGCGCTGCCGCCATGCGAGGCTGGCCATGCCCTTGCTGGATAACCCTGCCACCCTGAGCAGTTGGCTGTGCCCTTGTTGGAATAAAGAGCTATGTCGCAGTGCCTACGGCTCCTGGCATTTTCTTCCAACTGCCCGAGCCTCGTACCCTTTACCCCAGAACAGTGAATCTGCAGCAACACACCTATATATGGAACCTCTGTACCTTCCTCTCAATTTTGCTATGAACATAGAACTGCTCTAAACATATAATCTTAATAATTTTTTAAAAAAAACTGAACTTTAGAGTGACCATGAAAGTTCAAATTTTCCACATCCTTGCCAACACATATTATCTGACTTTTTGATTGTAGCCATTCTCGTGCATGTGGTTTTGACTTACATTTTCTTGATAACTAATAATGTGGAGCATCTCTTCATGTGCTTATTGTCTATCTTTTTTTTTTTTTTGAGAAATGTTTATTTAGAATCTTTTATATCTATTCAGAAATTTTTAATTAGGTTATTTGTCTTTTTATTATTGAGTTGTATGAGTTCTTTATGTATTATACATACAAGTCCTTTATTGAATACACAATCAATAAACATTTTCTCCCATTCTTTTCACTTTCTTGATGATGTCCTTTGAAGCACAAAAATTTTTAGTTTTGATGAGATTCAATTTATCTATTATTTCTATTGTTGATTGCACTGGTGTCATATTTAAGAATTAATTGGCAGATCCAAGTTCATGAAGATTTACTCCTGTTTTCTTCTAAAGATTTATGTTTTGCTCTCGCATTAAATTTTGAACCATTTTGAGTTTATTTTTGTATACAATGTGAGGAAATGGTCCAATTTAATTTTTTTACATGTGACTATCCAGTCATCTCAGCACCATTTGTTTAAAACCCTAATGAAGGTCTTGGTACACACAAAAAAATCAGTTGTCTTTAGAGAAATCGGTTTATTTCTGGACTCTCAATTCTATTTCATTGATCTATCTGTTTATCCCTGTGCCAGTACCACTAGATTGCCAGTGCTTTGTAGTTTTGAAATCAGAAAGTATGAGACTTCTTGTTTTATTATTCTTTCTCAGGATTGTTTTTGGTTATTCTGATACCTTGCAATTCCACAAAAATTTTAGAATAAGCTTGTTAGTATCTACAAAAATTTAGTTGAGATTATAATAGAGATTGTGTTGAATCTCATTTTGTGTTGAAAATCATTTTGATGAGTACTGCCATCTTAACAATGTTAAGTTTTCCAATCCATGAACATAGGATGTTTTGCTATATATTTAGATCTTTTTAAATTTCTTTCAACAATATTTTGTAGTTTTTTGAGTGTAAGTTCTGCATTTATTTTGTTAAATTCATTTCTAAGGAAAATTGGCAAATATAAT
>NW_011889479.1:92097-97425 GCF_000151845.1 Pteropus vampyrus
AACTGCCCGAGCCTCGTACCCTTTACCCCAGAACAGTGAATCTGCAGCAACACACCTATATATGGAACCTCTGTACCTTCCTCTCAATTTTGCTATGAACATAGAACTGCTCTAAACATATAATCTTAATAATTTTTTAAAAAAAACTGAACTTTAGAGTGACCATGAAAGTTCAAATTTTCCACATCCTTGCCAACACATATTATCTGACTTTTTGATTGTAGCCATTCTCGTGCATGTGGTTTTGACTTACATTTTCTTGATAACTAATAATGTGGAGCATCTCTTCATGTGCTTATTGTCTATCTTTTTTTTTTTTTTGAGAAATGTTTATTTAGAATCTTTTATATCTATTCAGAAATTTTTAATTAGGTTATTTGTCTTTTTATTATTGAGTTGTATGAGTTCTTTATGTATTATACATACAAGTCCTTTATTGAATACACAATCAATAAACATTTTCTCCCATTCTTTTCACTTTCTTGATGATGTCCTTTGAAGCACAAAAATTTTTAGTTTTGATGAGATTCAATTTATCTATTATTTCTATTGTTGATTGCACTGGTGTCATATTTAAGAATTAATTGGCAGATCCAAGTTCATGAAGATTTACTCCTGTTTTCTTCTAAAGATTTATGTTTTGCTCTCGCATTAAATTTTGAACCATTTTGAGTTTATTTTTGTATACAATGTGAGGAAATGGTCCAATTTAATTTTTTTACATGTGACTATCCAGTCATCTCAGCACCATTTGTTTAAAACCCTAATGAAGGTCTTGGTACACACAAAAAAATCAGTTGTCTTTAGAGAAATCGGTTTATTTCTGGACTCTCAATTCTATTTCATTGATCTATCTGTTTATCCCTGTGCCAGTACCACTAGATTGCCAGTGCTTTGTAGTTTTGAAATCAGAAAGTATGAGACTTCTTGTTTTATTATTCTTTCTCAGGATTGTTTTTGGTTATTCTGATACCTTGCAATTCCACAAAAATTTTAGAATAAGCTTGTTAGTATCTACAAAAATTTAGTTGAGATTATAATAGAGATTGTGTTGAATCTCATTTTGTGTTGAAAATCATTTTGATGAGTACTGCCATCTTAACAATGTTAAGTTTTCCAATCCATGAACATAGGATGTTTTGCTATATATTTAGATCTTTTTAAATTTCTTTCAACAATATTTTGTAGTTTTTTGAGTGTAAGTTCTGCATTTATTTTGTTAAATTCATTTCTAAGGAAAATTGGCAAATATAATCGTATATATTTGAAGTTTACAACATGATGATTACATTGTAGAATGGTTACCAAGATCAATATAATTAACATTCATTGCCTCACATAGTTAACATGGTTAACTCTTTGTGTGTATGTGTGTGTTATAAATGCTTAAAGTCTACTCTCAGCAAACTTCAAGTACACAATACTGTACCATTAACTATATACAACATACTGTACATTAGTTCCCTAGAACTTATTCTTTTTAATCGAAAGCACGTACGATTTGACCTACATCATCCTATTTCTACTGCCCCCCAGCACCTCTGTCAACCACAATTCTATTCCCTGTGTCTATGAGCCTGTTTTTTTTTAAGATTCCACACATAAGTGATATCATACAGTATAGTGTCCTCTAATTCTTGCCATATTGTTGCAGTTGGCAGGATTTCCTTTTTTATGATTGAAAAAGATATATAATAAGATTTATTTATCTATCATCTACCTATCTATCATCTATATCTATATCTATATTTATATCTACTTATATCTATCATCTATTATCTATCTACCTATCATCATCATCTATCATATTTTCTCATATATACATACCTCTATGTCTTTTAAGTTACATCATTTACTTTTAGAGTAATTAGTAATAGGTAGAACTTACTATCATATTTTAATTGTTTTTTGATTCTTTTGTAGTTCCTTTTGTTCTTTTCTTCCTTTCTTGCTGTATTTCCTTGTGACTTGATGAATTTTTGTAATGTTATGTATCATTCGGTTTTATCTATTATAAGTTTTTGCTCTGTGGTTACTATAAGGCTTTTATAATACATCTTGTGGTTATAACCACCTATTTTAAGCTGATAATAACATAAATTTAATTGCATAAAAAGTTCTACACATTTACCTGCCCTGTTATTTATGTTGTTGTCCCAATTTATATCTTTTTATTTATGAATCCATTAAAATAATGCAGCTACAGTTATTTTTAACACTTTTATTTCTTAACTTATATGCTAGAGTTCAATGTGATTTACACACCACTATTGCAATATTGAAGTACTTTGAATTTGACTATATATTTTCCTTTACTAGTGAATTTTATACTTTCATAGATTTTCATATTACTAATTAGTATTCTTCCATCTCAACTTGAAGAACCTCCTTTAGCATTTCTTGTAGGGCAGATCTAGTGGCGATACATTCCTTTACCTTTTGTTTATCCAGGAGAGTATTTCTACTACATTGTTTGAAAGGCATCTTTGCTGGATAAAGTATTCTTGGTTGACATTTTTTTTTTTTTTTTTTTACCACTTTGAGTATATCTTCCCACTCTCTCCTGTCCTACAAGGTTTCTGCTGAGAATGTGTTGATAGCCTTATCAGGAGTCCTTTGTGGGTGATGAGTCTTTTTCTCTTGCTGTTTAAAAATTTTTCTTTATCTTCGAATTTTGAAAGCTTGATTATAATGTGTCTCAGTGAAGATCTCTTTAAATTAAAACTATTTGGAGATCTTAGAGTTTTATGTACCGAGATGGCTATATCTCTCCCTGGATTAGTAATATTTTTAGCTACTATTTTTTTAAATCGTTTTTTTTTAATCTCTTTCTCTCTCTCTTTCATTATTCTCAGACTCTCACAATGTTCATATTGTTTCTTCTGATGATACCCCATAACTCATGTAGGCTTTCTTCACTCGTATTCATCTTAATTTCTTTATTCTCCTCCGATCGTATAATATCAAAAGGTATGTCTTAATTTTAAATGATTCTTTCTTCTGCCTGGTTGAGCCTAATATTGAAGCTCTCCATTGCATTTTTTTTTTCATTTTATTCATTGTGTTCTTCAGCTCCAGAATTTCTGTTTAATGCTTTTTTTTTTTTTATTTCTACTTCTTTAGTGAAATTTTTATTTTCTTCACGTATGGTTTACCCGAGCTCATTGAATTGTCTGTGTTCTTTTGACTCTCACTGAGCTTTCTTAAAATAATTATTTTGAAATCATTTTCAGATAACTTGCAGATCTCCATTTCTTTGGAAACAATTACTGGAAAGTTATTGCGTTTCTTTGTTGGTGTCATGTTTCCTTGATTTTTTGTGTCTCTGATAGCTTTGTATTGATGTCTCAACATTCGAGGGCACAGTCAGCTCTTCTGTCTTTTTAAGCTTGCTTCAGTGGGAAAAGACTTTCATGCGAAAATGGCTGTGATGGCACCAGTTGAGTGGGATGGAGCATTTTGTTTCCTTGGAAAGTACAGTGGAAAGTCCCTGTGCAGGTCTGTCAGCTTAGTTCAATGTCAGCCATTTTGTGGTGGTTTTCTGTGACCAAAATTTCAGAGGTTCTGTGGGTGGCAGTATTGGGTAGGGCTATTGGGATCCACAGAGGCAAAGACTTCTTGGGTCTTTCTGTCCTCCATTTTGCCCTTAGGTGGAAGTTCTAGTTTAGTATCCTTCTTGGTATCTGCTGTAGTCTTCTGTAACTGAGCTAGGATTTGGGGGTCAGCTATATAAATAAATAAAGCTAAATAAAGAGTGTCCTGGGGCACAGATGAGTTTTTCAAGGCAGTGGCACTGATGTCTAAGGTGTGGATGTATGCACATGTTCCATGAAATTGGGATCTGGGTCTCAGGGGCTCTCTGCAGTGATTCTGACAGCTCCAGAGCAGATGAGGGTGTTATACAGAAGCAGCATGAGTACTCGGATGACAAGGTACAGCAGTGGTGTGGCCCCAGGGGGCAGGAGGCAGTAACACAGCCTGGGGATGGTGGATCAAAGATCTAACTCTGGCGTTGGAGGGATTCACAGGACAGAAAAAACATGCTCTGTTAAAACTATGTGTTGGGGCCCATGGAGTGGGGGCTTAGGGCAGCAGCAATAGTACTGTCAGCAATGATGGTTCAGAGAGGCCACCTAGGACAAGGGTGGTGCTCAGGGCAGTGGAGGCTTCCCTGATAATGGGACAAAGCCATGATCCGGGGCACAAGTGGGGTACAAAGCAGTGACAGCTCTGGTCTTATATATGGTGAGGTGCCATGGTATCCTGATACCAGACAGTGGGGCACAGCAGTAATTGGGGTCCCTGAAAACAGGTCTCCCTACAGTGATAGCTTCAGCCCTGGAGAGAAAATGGGGAAGAGGGATTCCAGGTAGCTTTGTCAGCTGGGATCACTGTTGGTGAAGACTGTGGGCGACCTCTGTAGCAAAGGCAGCAAACATCCACACTGATGAGGTTTAGTGGGGTTCTCCTGCTCCTATTTTCCCTGTGGAGTATACTTTCTCTTGGGAGATCCTTCCTGGCACCAAGCTGCTCTGGATTAGGTAATGGGGTGACATAGGTAAAATTCTTCCTATAGTTTTCTATGTAATCATCCTTGATTTTTGAGCTCCGTGGATTCTTTGTCGTATTTCAGAATTTTCTCTGAGCTATTTTGGTTGATCTGTAGTTGTTTATTTATTGTTTTTGTGGGGAGACAAACATTGGTACTTCTTAACCCTCCATCTAACATCCCCCCCACTTAGTGTCTTAAGGTGCAAGGTTAAATTATTGATCTTCAAAATCTTACTTCTTTTTAATGTAAATATTATAGCTATAAAATTTCCTCTAAGCACTGTTTTTGTTGTATCCTATAAGTTTAATATACTGTGTCTTCATTTTCATTCATCTAAAGTATTTCCTGATTTCCCTTTGATTTCTTACTTGACCCATTGATTATTTAGAAATGTGTTGTTTAATTGCTACATATTTATTTCATTTTCCCTGTTTGATTTTTAATTTTATTCTATTGGGGTCAGAAAATATATTGTGTAATATTTCTATCCTTTTATATATGTTGAAGTTTGGTTTATCACCTACCACATGGTCTATCCTGGAGAACATTTTATGTGTACTTGAGAAGAATGTATATTTTGTTATTGGGTGGAATGTTCTACAGATGTTGGTTAGGTCTGGTTGGTTTATAGTGTTACCTAAGTTTCTATTCCTTTGTTAATCTTCTGTCTAGTTATTCTATCCATTATTGAAAGTAAAGTATTGAAGTCTCTATTATTTTTGAATTGTGTATTTTTCTCTTGATTTTTGTCAAGTTTTTACTTCATGTATTTTGGT
>NW_011889479.1:99129-102720 GCF_000151845.1 Pteropus vampyrus
TGAAGATTCAGCAGTTAACAAAAATGCAAGTCTGTCATGATTATTAATTGAGAGATAATACATTTAGAAATATTAGAAGTACTTCTTCACTAGAACAAAATAATTTCTATGTGATATGACTTCCTCAAATGGTCCTATGAGAATCAGCAGGTAGGATCATGGGCTTTTCCACAATTACCATCTCATTCACCACAGGTACTCATGCATCACTAGCAGGGAGAGATTGGCATCATTTCCTTCTTTATTTATTTATATTAAATTTATTGGTGAGACATTGGTTAATAAAATTACCTAAGTTTCAAGTGTACAATTCTAGAATACATTATGTGTATAGTGCATTGTGTGTTCACCGCCCAAAGTCAAATCTCCTTCTGTCACCATGTATTTGACCCCCTTTACCCTTTTCTACCTTCCTTCACCCCCCTTTGCCTCTGGTAACCACTATACCATTGTCTGTGTCTATGAGTTTTTGTTCGTTTGTTTGTTTTGTTCTTTTGTTGAGTGAAAAAATAAGCAGGAACTTCCCACAGGTGCATATCGGGTACCCTCCCCTCTCCCATCTAACACTACATACTTAAATCCTCACTTTCCATTCTGCCCCACGACTATAGAATGTGTGTGATTTTTGTTTTTGTTTGTGCAAATTCTGGGTTTTGTTTTGTTTTTGTTCTTCACATGACAATTAATTTCTTTCCATGAAACTAGCTGTTCTTCTCACTAATTACTGGTCATCCTGCCCCTTTTCCACCTTCTCCCCAAGACCTGAGATCAAATCAAACTATCTTAGTAGATACATCTGCTAGATATGAATGATGTTACTTCACTTTCTATTTCTATTGGTTGAAGAGAAAGGTGGATGAAGGGATGGGGATTTCCAGGAATGCTTTTTATTTTTAAAATGCCTCAGTGCAAAAATCTGGAATGTCTTCTCAGAGAGGAATTAATCTGAACCTGAATTAACTGATGAGGCAGATTCTAGGTTTGAGGGCTTAGCCTGTAAGTGCTATCTCTGAAAAAAAGAAGATGCATGCCTTCTAAAGGACTCTTTCCCCTCTTCACCAAATGATATATTTCCTAGCACAATTTTGAGAGTATTAGTGCTAAGCAAATCCAAATCCTCCATTCTAACTGTCACTTCCCAGACTTGTAACTACACTGGATTACCAAAAAGAATTTTTGGTTCATTTGCATCTACAGCTATATAATTCTTTTGCTTTGGCAGGGTGTTTCTAATGTAGGGAGGAGGTAAGAAAACTAAATGTTAAATCAATCTATATTCAGAGACTGCAATGTGCTGATCAGTCCTTTAGCCAGACCACAAGGAAACTCACAGAACAAAGGCAGATTTCTGCTGGGATTGCTAACAAACCATTTAACCATATCCTGAAGGGAAAATAGGAAAACAGTTTTTAATCTCACCCTACACAAAATAAACACAACCATTCCTTCTCTGTGACTAAAACCCTGCCGGAAACTATAGGTCTAAGTCTGGGAATTGCCAGCAGGCCTTTCTTACTACATACTCTTATCCTTTCACACTGTATACCCACACCATCAAAGGAAAATGGGTAAATAAAGTTTTTAAACTGTAATTCATAGAAACTAAGAATGATATATAAACTGAATTCTCTGAACACTTGGGGTTCCTCTCAATGTCTTTTTCTCAGTCCCTCTTATTGTCTCTGTCCCTCTCTCTGTCCCTCTGAGTCTCTCTCAGGCTCTCTCATTCTTTGTCTCTGAGAGGAGACCATGCTCTGTCTATGGAGTGTTAACCTTTCTCTAATAAACTTTCTTTTTGACTCTAACTCTGGTGTGCACTTGAATTCTTTGCAGCACTCAGTCAAGAACGCTTCCTCTCTTACTGCAGGGTTACTCGGAGGAATTTACCCTGTCCTGCATCAGTTCCCCTCTGTATATCTGTTCCCATTTCTTAAGAAAGCCTTTTCTCTCATATCAGCTAAGCTTTTCTCCCTGCCTGCATCTTTCACTTTTTGTTCTCCCTACTTTTCACTGTATTATCGTTTTTTTACCCCTCTGTTCCCTTAATCAACCTGAATTATATTCCTTTTCCTCTTTTTATGAATCTTAACTTTCTCACATACACAAAGAACTCCAATCTTTAATTTTTAAGGTTCTTGTAGAATTGTAAAACATTTTAACAATTCTGCCCACTTTTGAAAATTAGTGGCTCTACCGTGCTATCAGTATATGTTATAAACAAATTTATTGAAGCTCTTTTTGCAGTGTATTATGGCAAGATTATGTAGGCTCTTGTAAAAGTGGAAATTCTCTAGTTTCAGGGAAGTGGTATCTCCGGGCGCCAGCCCCAGAGAGAAGCGCAACATTCCAAGGTAAAGATGATAAAACTGTCTATTAGGCCCTGTTTGCTGAGAGTTCCCCTGAATACATTTATCTGTGTACAAAAAGTTAACGACTAACTTCTGCTTCTTGTAATCTGTTCATTCAAAGATGTAGTAAAAAAACCTTATGAGCGGCCTGCTCGAGAAGCTCGGGGCTGATCTCCTCTAACCCTGCGTGGTAGAGAGTCAGTCGCCGGCTGGCTAATAAAGGCTCATAATTAATTTCAATTGGCTCCATGGGTCTCAGAATCATTCATGTCACAACACTCTGAACTCAAAGGAAATGAGATTTACAGATCCCATTCCTCCTTGTAACTTGAAGAATGCTTTGCATAATTGTAGCACTAACACATTTTCACTAAACTTATATTCCCCAAAGAGAATATTTTTTTCTTTTTGAAGTCAGGATATAATTCTCATATTTCTACTATCACTTCCAAAGTAATATAAAATATTATTTGCAGAGTTGTTATAAAGATAAAATGAGAGAACTGAAAAAGGTCTAATCAGGGCCCAGAATTGTTGATTTTGATTTCATTCTTCATCATTGTCCCTGTACTTTCTCATGATAACCAACAGGTAGAGAGATGGCCCTCAATATCTTTCTCTGCCCCACTCCTTCTCTCTTCTTTTTTCGCCCCTCTGTCCTCTTAATATTCTCCCCTCCACAGAGATTAATTTTCTGCCAGTAACGAGATGCTAGCATCATAGCAATTTCCTTTTCATTTAATCCTGGCCAGGTGCTTTCCGACAATGCCTGAAAAGAAACATGTATCTTAATATAGTCTTCTATATTCGTCTAAACAGGCTTGAAAACCAAAAGGGGGGCTTTTGGGAACTCATATAGTCATATCCCATTTCCTCACACAAACTCCAGATACTAGACCTTCCTCTCACTGTGTCATTCACAACCCGCTCCTACTCCACTTTCTCATAGGATCTTGAAACTAGACTAATGCTAGGACTATTGCAGTAACATTATTTAGTGGAGACTAGTGATGTTACTTAACCCATTGGTTGTATAGGAAGGAAACTGCTAAGTAATAGAAACGTTCAAAAAGCGACTTTGCCCAGCAAACTGACCTGCTCTATCCTAAAAGAAAGAGTCCAGGATCCAGGATAGAGAGACAATCTGGGATTCTGAATCTTTGGAAGCTACTCCTGAAAGAAAAAAAGATTCTGTAAAGATCTATATTTTCTTTCCCTACTGTATATCCAATAGTGCAAGTTT
>NW_011889479.1:102770-110598 GCF_000151845.1 Pteropus vampyrus
CCCCTCTGTCCTCTTAATATTCTCCCCTCCACAGAGATTAATTTTCTGCCAGTAACGAGATGCTAGCATCATAGCAATTTCCTTTTCATTTAATCCTGGCCAGGTGCTTTCCGACAATGCCTGAAAAGAAACATGTATCTTAATATAGTCTTCTATATTCGTCTAAACAGGCTTGAAAACCAAAAGGGGGCGGTTTGGGAACTCATATAGTCATATCCCATTTCCTCACACAAACTCCAGATACTAGACCTTCCTCTCACTGTGTCATTCACAACCCGCTCCTACTCCACTTTCTCATAGGATCTTGAAACTAGACTAATGCTAGGACTATTGCAGTAACATTATTTAGTGGAGACTAGTGATGTTACTTAACCCATTGGTTGTATAGGAAGGAAACTGCTAAGTAATAGAAACGTTCAAAAAGCGACTTTGCCCAGCAAACTGACCTGCTCTATCCTAAAAGAAAGAGTCCAGGATCCAGGATAGAGAGACAATCTGGGATTCTGAATCTTTGGAAGCTACTCCTGAAAGAAAAAAAGATTCTGTAAAGATCTATATTTTCTTTCCCTACTGTATATCCAATAGTGCAAGTTTGTGAAGACACAAGACATTGAGAAATTCAGCTCTCTAGTCTCACTGTCACTGCCTAGTCTTGATGCTCTTCTTATACTTATGTCACACCAGGGTTACCAACAGTTGATTTTCCTGCTTTGCATTTGTACATTTCTTTTTTTTTTTTCTTTTTAATGTTTAGTTTGGGTTTTATTTTTATTTTTTTAATTAAGTTTGTTGGGATAACATTGGTTAATACAATTATATAATTTTCAGGTGTACATTATAATTTAACATCTATATATTCTATTGTGCGTTTACCACCCAAAGTCCACTTTATATATATTTGATCCCCTTTATCCACTTCACCCTCCCCCTACCCCTCTATATTTGACCCCCTTTACCACATCTACCTCCCCGCTCCTCCCCCAACCCCCTATCCTCTGGTAACTGCTGGTCTATTGTCCATGTCCATGAGTCTCTGTTTGTTTGTCCTGTTCCTTTGCTGCTTTTATGTTTCTATCCCACATATAAGTGATATCATGTGATTTTCCACTTTTTCAGTCTGGCTTATTTCACTTAGCATGATTATCTGGAGCTCCATCCATGTTGTCTCAAATGGCAGTATTTCATCTCTTCTTATGGCTGAGTAATATTCCATTGTATATATGTACCACAGCTTTTTAGCCAATCATCGATCCTAGGATACTTCACTTGCTTCCATGTCCTGGTCACTGTGAATAATGCTGCTATGAACATTGGTGTGCAAATATCTTCGGATATGAGTTTTTAAGTCTTTGGGGTAAATACCCAGTAGAGAGATTGCTTGACCACATGGTAGATCAATTTTTAGTTTTTTGAGGCACCTCCATACTGTTTTCCATAGTGGCTGTAACAATTTGCAGTCCCAACAGGAATGTATGAGAGTTCCTTTTTCTCCGCATCCTCTCCAGCATTTGTTATTACTTGTCCTATTGATTATAGCCATTCTAACAGGTGTGAGATGATATCTCATTGTGGTTTTGATTTGCATTTCTCTAATAGCTAGTGACGTTGAGCATCTTTTCATATATTTATTGGCCATTTGTATGTCCTCTGGGGAGAAGTGTCTGTTCAGATCCTCTGCCCATTTTTTGATTGGATCGTTTGTTTTTTTGTTGTTATTAAATCATGTTAGTCCTTTGTATATTTTGGATATTAGGCCCTTATCAGAGGCATTGCTTGCAAATATATTTTCCCATTTGGATGGTTGTCTCTTTACCTTGTTGATGGGTTTTTTTTTGCTGAGCAGAAGCTTTTTAGTTTCAGGTCAAATTAATAAAATCCTCTTTAAGACCAAGGTCCTTGAGTTTAGTTCCTATGTTTTCTTCTATGCATTTTATTGTTTCAGGTCTTATATTCCAGTCCTTAATCCATTTTGAGTTAATTTTGGTGTGTGGTGATAGACAACAGTCTAGTTTCATTCTTTTGCAGGTGGCTTTCCAGTTTTCCCAGCATCATTTATTGAAGAGGCTTTTCTTTCTCCACTGTATGTTTTCAGCTTTTTTGTCAAACATTATTTGCCCATATAAATATGGGTTTACTTCTGGACTCTCAATTCTGTTCCACTGGTCTGTATGTCTGTTTTGCTGCCAATATCATACCATTTTGATTACTGTTGATTTGTAATATAATTTGAACTTGGGCAGAGTCATGCCTCCAGCCTCATTCTTTTTTCTCAGGATGGCTTTGGCAATTTGGTGTCTTTTGTGCTTGCATACAAATCTGATGATTTTTTTGTTCTATTTCTTTAAAAAATGCCAATGGGATTTTGATGGGGATTGCATATAATGCTTTAGGTAATATGGTCATTTTAACTATGTTGATTCTTCCAATACAAGAACATGGAATATCTTTCCATTTCTTTGTTTCTGCTTCGATTTCTTTTAGTAGAGTCTTGTAGTTTTCATTATAGAGGTCCTTCACATGTTTCATTAAATTTATTCATAGATATTTTATTCTTTTTGTTGCAATTGTGAAAGAAATTCTTTTTTTTTACTTCTTTTTCTGACACTTCGTTCTTAGAGTATAGGAATGCTATGGATTTTTTGTACATTGATTTTGTAACAGGAAACTTTACTGTATTTGCTTATTGTTTCTAGTAGTGTTCTTGTGGAGTCTTTAGCGTTTTCTATATAAAAAATCATGTCATTCACAAATAGTGACAGTTTGACTTCTTCATTTCCTATTTGGATGACTTTTATATCTTTCTCTTGTCTGATTGCACTCGCTAGGACCTCCAATGTTATATTGAATAACAGTGGTGATAGTGGACAGCCTTGCCTTGTTCCTGATCTTAGAGGGAAGGTTTTTAGTTTATCATCATTAAGTATAATGAGAGTTTGTCATAGATGGCTTTTATTATGTTAGGTACTTTCCTTCTATACTGATTTTGTTAAGTGTTTTGATCATAAATGAATGCTGTTGTTGAAGGCTTTTTCTGCATCTATTGATATGATCATATGATTCTTATTTTTTAATTTGTTTATGCAGTGTATCACATTAATCAATTTGCGTATGTTGAAACATCCCTGTGCCCTGGGATGAAGCCCACTTGATCGTGGTGTATAATCTTTTTAATATGTTGCTGTATTCAGTTTGCTAGTATCTTATTTAGGATTTTTGTATCTGTGTTCATGAAAGATATTGGTCTGCAGTTTTGTGTGTGTGTGTGTGTGTGTGTGTGTGTGTGTTATTTTTAACAGGTTTCGATATCAGAGTAATATTGGCCTCATAAAATGAGTTGGGAAGTAGTGTCTCTTCTTCGATTTTTTGGAAGAGTTTGAAGAGAACAGGTAATCTTTGAATGTTTGGTAGAATTAACTGGTGAAGCCATCTGGTCCTGGACTTTTACTTTTTGGTAGGTTTTTGATGATTGTTTCAATTTCCATACTGCTGATCGGTCTATTTAGATTTTCTAGTTCTTCTTGATTCAGTCTAGGAAGGTTGTTTTTCCCAAATACTGGTCCATTTCTTCTAGGTTATTAAATTTGGTGTTATATACTTTTTCATAGTATTCTTGTATGATCCTTTGTAGTTCTGCAATATCAGTCATAATTTCTCCTCTTTCATCCCTGTTTTATTTGTGTCCTTTCTCTTTTTTCTTTAGTGAATCTAGCCAGGGGTTTGCCAATTTTATTGACCTTCTCAAAGAACCAGCTCTTTGTTGCATTTATTTTTTTCTATTGCTTTTTTTTTTAATTTCATTTATTTCTGCTCAAATTTTGATTATTTCTTTCCTTTTGTTGACTTTAGGTTTCATTTGTTCTTCCTTTTCTATTTTTTTAAGATGAAGTGTTAGGTTATTTATTTGGGCTCATTCTTGTTCTTGGAAATAGGCCTGTAATGATATGAACTTTCCTCTTATGACCGCTTTTGCCATATGTCAAAAGTTTTGATATGTTGTACTATCGTTATCATTCATTTCTATGTATCTCTTGATCTCTCTTTTTATTTCTTCTCTGACCCAGATATACTTCAGTAGCATGTTGTTTAATCTCCATGTATTTGTGATTCTTCCTGCTTTCTTTTTGCAGTTGATCTCTAGTTTCAAAGCGTTATGATCAGAGAATATAGCTGGTATGATTTCAACTCTCTTATATTTGTTGAGGCTATTTCTTGCGTCCCAGTATGTGGTTGATTCTTGAGAATGTTCCATGTGCACTAGAGAAGAATATATAAGCAGCTGTTTTAGGATGGAAGGCTCTGTAAATGTCAATTATGTCCAGTTGGTGTACTGTGTCATTTAAGGATGTGATTTCCTTATTGATTTTCTGTTTGGATGATCTGTCCATATCCGACAGTGGGGTATTTAGGTCCCCTACTATAATAGTGTTTTGATCTGTTTCTTCCTCTAGTTCTGTTAGTAGTTGCTTTACATAATTTGGGTCTCCCTGATTGGGAGGATAAATATTAATAAGTGTTATGCCTTCTTGGTGCATGATTCCCTTTATCATTATGAAGTGTCCCTCAGTATCTTTATTTTATCTAGTTCATCCGATATTAGTACCACTACTCCTGCTTTTCTCTGAATGCCATTTGCTTGAAATATCACTTCGAGTCTATATTTGACTTTGGAACTGAGATGTGTCTCCTGGAGGCAGCATATGGTTGGGTTCTGTTTTTGATCCATTCTGCAACTCTGTGCCTTTTAATTGGTGAGTTCTGTCCATTTACATTTAGGGTGATTATTGAAATATGAAGTCTTCTTAGAGCCATTTTATCTTTTGCTTCCTGGTAGCTCGATGTTTCCATTGCTTCCTTGTCCTTGTGTTTCTGGTTTCTTTATTTTGGTTAACTTTTGTGGGGTTTGCCTCTGGTTCTTTTTGTTTTATGTTATATATTTCAGCTCTGAATCCTCGGTGTGTGGTTACCATTACGAATATGAAAAGGATAGTTATATATATATATATATATATATATATATATATATATATATATATACAGTTGTGCATTTTCTTCTGCGCATGCCTTATCTCCATTCCACTTTGCAAATTTGGATCTTTAAATCCTCCCCTTTTCAGTCATTGTTGTCTCAATTTTTTCCTATGTATGCTGAATGTTCATTACTATCTTGTTATAACAATTCACTTATTATTTAAGTTATAATGCCCTGTTCTTAGTAAGGGTTGCACTCTTCTGCTTCTATTTGCCTGATAGTCACTTGCTCCTAATTATGCATTTTTGTTGTTGTTGTTATATTGTTTTAGGTGAGCTGACCCCTTTTAGTATGTCTTGTAGTGCAGGTCTCGTAGTGGAGAATTCCCTTAATTTTTGTATGTCTGAAAAGCTCTTAATTTTTTTCTTCATATATCTAAAAGAGAGCTTAGCTGGATACATTATTCTAGGCTAGTAGTTTCTTTCACTTAATAGTTTAAATATTTGGTTCCATTCCTTTCGGCTTGTAAGGTTTGTGCTGAGAAGTCTGATGATAATCTAATGGGTTTACCTTTATACGCTATCAATGTCTTCTCCCTGGCTGCCTTAAGAATTCTATCTTTGTCATTGATTTTTGATAACTTGAATACAGTGTGTCTTGGTGAAGGCCTTTTGGGGTTGAGATAATTGGATATTATGTTGACTTCTTGAATTCCAAGCTCCAGCTCATTCCTTAGATTTGAGAAATTCTCATCCACTATTTGTCTGAAAATGCTTTCTAGTCCCTGCTCCTTTTCCTCACCTCTGATAATGCCTATTATTCTTATGTGTCCTCTCCTGATGGTATCAGCTAGTTCTTGTATTTCTCTTTTATTATTTTTCATTCTTCAGTTTCTCTCTTCTTCCTTGTGATTTATTTCTAGATTTCTGTCTTCGATATCACTGATCCTTTCCTCCATTTGGTCGACTCTATTATCCCAGGCTTGCCATTTCATTTTCAACTCTTGTAGTGTGTTCTTCATCTCCAGAATATCTATTCTGTTCTTCTTGAGGGTTTCAGTCTCCTTGCTCTGCTCATCTAGTTGTTTTTTTTTTTTAATTCCTGAAATTGTTGATAAGATTTGTTTTGGATCTCATTGAGTTTTTTCAGAAGTACCATCCTGAAGTCTCTGTCATTTAAGTCACATATTTCTATGTCTGTAAGCTTATTTTCTGAAGATTTTTCTCTTTCTTTCTGAGATGCCTTGTCATCTTGGTTGTTCATGTTGTTTAATGGACTATTTCTCCATCTGGGCATTAATGAAAGTGTATTATGCTGTTTTCCAGAAAGAAGGTTTATTATATTAAGGTCTGTCTGTAGTTTGCTGTAAAGAAGGCGCTTTTCTTTTGGTTTCCAGTAGGTGGCATCTAAGTCTCTTGGATCTCTGCTTTATATAATTCCTTAAAGTACCTGTGGTAGCTCTTATGTGCAGATCCCACGCTCAGACATGCTGGCGTGCATTTGGGTATTTTTTTTTGTTGAGTTTTAGATGTTCAGCTTATTGTTGTTTCAAGGGAAGAGATCTGGGGACTTCTCTCATTTCACTACGTTTTTTGTTGAAATGCGGCTCATAGCACTGGTCACCCACTGGGAATTGAAATGTAGCTTACAGGGCTGGCTGCTTTTGCTGCAATTGGAAAGGCCACTCACAATGATGGCTGCCCATCTGTGAGCACTTGGTCCTGAATCACTGGAAGCTGAGCTTGGCAGCAAGCCAATAACAGTTCCCCAGGCAGTCTGCAGGTTGGTTGGGGTGGGGGTCTCAGAGAGACAGTGGCAGTCAGATCAATACTGCCTCAGTCTTTCTGCAAATTTGGTAACTGTTATGAGTTCCCACATAAGACCCAGGTCACTGCAAGACCAGTTGCTGTCTCAGACTGGCCCACAAGCCCTTGGTATCTGCCCAAGTTCATGATGGCAGCAGTGATCTGCCTACGCCTACTGTTGAAGTGAGGCTCACAGCACTGGTTGCCTGTGGCTTCAATGTGGCTCCTTTATATTATCAGATGTAGGTGTTATGATTAGCTGGACATCAGGTGATTCTCTACATCGATTATTTTATAATTTGGTTGTAATTTCAATGTGGTCTTGGGAGGAGACGAACTCTGCTTTACCTAGTCTGCCATCTTCCTAGGCTCCATCATTACAAGACTTGTTTTCTTTTGTTTAGGATATTCTTGTCTTGTTTATGGTGAATGCTCTTGAAGAAGCTGACCAGAATTCTGCATTGCTTGGAATTCTTAAGGTTTGTTTCTCTTTCCTTCTTTGTTATATTTCCGGGCTCAGGTAAGTTGTTTTCCTGTGGTGCTTCTCAAAGTCCTTGCCCTCACCTTGCCCCTCTCTTAAGAACTAGGGCTGAGACTTAAATTTTTATCAACCATAGATGGGCAGATGGAGTAAGATTTAACAAGAAACCAGGCACAGGCAGACACTGAAATCTGCATTTGTACATTTCAGTTCCTCACCTTCAAAAGAAGTATTTGCCTTTCTCAGCTTCCAAGGCCTTTTATATCAGTCCCTCTCTTCATATCTGCTCTTATCTCATACTGTTCTTTAATCTGAACATTCACTTTGGTCGATCAGAGCTTCTCCTTATATTAATTCACCCCCACCTGGTACTTCTCTTGCTCATGAGGTGCAAGATTGTTTCTTTTCCTCTGAATCATATCTTCCTACTTCTCTGCTTCAAGTCTCACTTCTGCAAATAAACTACATTTTCAATTTTCCTATATATACTCTAATCTATATGAATATGCACTATTTATACTATTTTAAAATCTGGTTATTTTTAAATTATACCCATTCGTATTTTCATTGTAA
>NW_011889479.1:112173-115181 GCF_000151845.1 Pteropus vampyrus
GAACATACTGTATGATTCAATTTATATAATTCTACTAAGCATGTTTAGAGATAATCATCAGGTTGAAGCAAGGAAGTGATGGCTATAGATGTCTGGATAGTGAGTTATCTCAGTGGAAGAGTATGGATTGAAGAGGTACATTATGGGTTTATAGGGATGTTGGCCCAATGTTCTGTTTCTTGATCTGGGTGGTGGTTCTATGGATATTGGCATTATAATAACCGATTAAGTTGTACATTAATGCTTTCTGTGTTTTTCTATATGTGTGCTCTATTTCACTATAAAGTGTTACAAATGTTAAACATATTTACTATCTTGATCAGATCTTAGTAATCAATCTTTATTGAGTACTACTAAGTGATCAGCATTTTCAAAGTGCAACATTTAACTGAAAATATACTGTGATAAAATATACCTATTGCAAGGCTATGAAATAAAGTGTCTGGAAGTACATAACTCAGCGCCTGTTAGAAAATAAATGATAATTTATTATTTTATTTCCCTTGTATTTATCTGTACATAAACCCATGACAACCAGAGTTAGGCTAATAGATCTCTTTCAGTCTCCATCTCTTTTATGACAGTGATAACAAGGAGTTACCAGCATTCAGAGCTTTTTACTTGTGCTTTTTAATCATAGCCAGGGACTTACATAGGTTTGAAAAATCAGGCATCATTTTTCTGTCATTCTAAATGCCCAGCTCCTCCAATCCCCACTCCACGTTTAGCTTTACTCTGCAAGTAGTTCTTCCTCACTAACTCCTAAATACAACCTAATTTATTCTGCTAAAGGAAATTTCCAATACTTCTTATCAACTTCCAACTCAGTCATCCTGTCCTTCCTGACTTCTACACAAGATTTTAAATAAGACCTCTGGTCAGAGGTATCTGCTGGAGAGAAGTGATGCTCTTTCACTCCTTATACTCATTGGTTATAGAAAAAAAAAAAACAGTTATCTGAGAACTGATGAGGATTTCCAGCAAGTCTCTTCCTCTCCCTCTTCCTCTCTCTTTTTTCTCCAAAGTGTTTCACTTGGAAAGAAAGAAAGATTACTGATACAACTGATATGAGGATTGATCCTTTGGTGTTACCCTTATTCATTGAATACCAGTTTTTAATGCATGCCTGGAAGCCCAAAATATGCATGCTATTCCTATCAATATAAGACACTGAAGAAAGAAATTGAAGAGGATACAAATAAATGAAAGGATATACCATGCTCATGAATTGGAAGAATTAATATTGTAAAATTTAATTTATAAATCAAATGCTGGCAAAAATGTGGAGAAACAGAAACCCTCGTACACTGTCTATGGGATTGTAAATTGGTGCAGCACTATGGAAACCAGTATGGAGAATCCACAAAAATTAAAAATACAGCTGCCACACTACCCAGAAATTCCACTTTTTGGTATTTATGCAAAGAAAAAAAACACAAAAAAGATATATGCACCCTTATGTTCACTGCAACATTACTTACAATAACCAAGACATAGAAGCAACCTAGGTGAGTGTCCATCAGTAGATGAATAGATAAAGAAGATATGGTAATATATACAATGGAATATTACTCAGCAATAAAAAAGAATAAAATCTTACCATTTGCAACAAGTTAGATGAACCTAGAGGGTATTTTGCTACATGAAATAAGTCAGAGAGAAAGACAGATACCATATAATTTCACTTATATGTAAAATCTTTAAAAAAAAAAAACGAATGAAAAAATAAAACAAAAGAGAGACAATAAAACAAAAGAGAAACAGACCCATAGATATAGAGAACAAGCTGATGGTTGCCAAAGGGTAGGGGGACAAGGAAATGGGTGAAATAATAAAAAAATAAATAATAAAGGCATTAAATTGTGACTATTGTAAAGCCTGGGGGTGGGAGGAAAGAGTGGGGATGCAGAATGGTCCGGGTAGGCATCATTGAGAAGTCGATATTTGAATAAAAGCAGAAAGAGGGTGGGGAGGGCACATAGCAGGCATGCTGGAAAGAGCAGAGGAAGCAGAAGAACCAATCTGTCCAAAAATGCTAGGGCAAGAGCATGATTGGGTGCTCCAGCAACATGTGGCTAGAACAGAATATTCTCTGGGAAGAAGGGATGAAGACAGAGAAATAACCCAGGTCCATCATGTAGGCCACTGTTGCAGACTGTATTTCCAAAACACTATGATAGTTTTTAAAAATGTAACATTCATATACTATATCAATTAGGACTTTAATTTACTTGTTAATAATCTTAGACATGAAACCCAATAATAGCTATGTTTCAAAATTATGTATTTTATTGAATCATTTTGCTTTGTATCACATAATTTTGTAACAACACACAGCAACATATTGTTTACATTAATTTAATATGTTTAACAAATTTCATTAATATAAAAGAAAATTATCTATCTCAGGCTTGGATCAATAGAGCACTCTATCAAACATCTTCACTGAATTACATTTTTATTTCACATACTGATCTTTTGCCAAGAGTTAATAAAAGATATGGCTATTTTTAAATGTTTGTTACTTCTAGAAAACAGGTATGTGACTCTTCAAAATTTGTATGTTGTTCACTGTGACTATAATATAAACCCATGAAATTTTTAACTTGGAGGATAAAAAATATCTGTTCAAGAACTAATATGTTTTCTTCGATATGGTAAAAATTCATGATTCATCATATTTTCCATTTTACTTGGTCTCAGAAATTTCAGAGCTAAAAATAAGGTACAGTCAGTAATTCTATTATCTTTAGTTTTATTGTATCTATTAATATAAATTCCTTACTTCTTTCTATATACTTTTGTTAATGGTGGTTCAATCATAAAACTAACATATGCTCATTTCAATAACTTAAATATCTCAACTGATTTCTAACATAAGTGCCCCATCCTGTAACTTCTAATCTGCTTTTTCAGAGGTAAGTATGGCTAATAGCTGGAGAGAATACCCTTTCAGATATTACATACAATACTCATAAGTTCTTCCCAGCAGCCAGAAGTAGTTTTAA
>NW_011889479.1:118916-121948 GCF_000151845.1 Pteropus vampyrus
AGATGTATTTTTCACCCTAGAAATTTTGAATTTCAATGAGAGAACCATTCTCCTGAATAACGATGTTGATGGGAAAGTGAGCATACACAGACTTCATCTTGTAATGGAAGCCCAGTGTAACACTGTTGATCATGTTCTGTACATGACTATAGACAGTGTGAACAGTAGTTGGTTTCTTTCTATTTCCCCATCATTTGTCGACGTGAAGCCTCTTCTTTTTCTTTCCAAGGAAACTGAATTCTGCATTGATGTTATTGAAGCCCCTCCTCAGGGGGCCTCTGGGGCCCTTCACAGAAACTGAGCGTCCCTTCAGAGTGATACCCACATTTTCTGGAACATTGACAGTCTGATTGTTGAGAATGGTCTTCATCCTCGCAGTAGATGCAGCAAAGAGCCGATCCTCTTCTTTATTCACTCTGTTTATCCATTCTTCATCTCAGATAATGTGTTCTTCATTTCTGACTGGTTCCCTTTTATAATTTCCATTTCTGTTTTTATGTTTTTTATTTCCTTGTTAAAGTTCTCACTGAGTTCTTCTACTCTTCTCCTAAGTTCATTGAGCATCTTTATAACAAGTATTTTGAACTCTGCATCTGTTAGATTGCTTGACTCCATTATTCCTGGATTTCTGTTCTGTTCTCTCATATGGTTCTGTTCTGTTCTCTCATATGGTTTCTTTGTCTTCCCATTTTGGCTTCCATTCTGTGTCTGTGTCTATGTACTAAGCAAAGCTCTTATACCTCTTGGTATTATTAGTGTGGCTTTGTGTAGTAGGTGTTCAGTGGCACAGTCCTGAGAGGGATTCAACTGCAGGCCAAGTTTAGCCCACCCTGTGGGGCGACCTGTTAAAATTCAATGAGCAATTCACATGCTGTGCTTATAGTTGCTTCAATAGGCCATGCCAGAAACTGAGGTCAGCTGCCACCAGTGTGAGTCTTGGAGCTGACTGAGCAAGGAGCACTGGACTCACCAAGGACACAACTTGATAAGGCTTGGGTGAGGCCACGCATTGGAGGAAGTGGAGTTTCAGAGAATCCTCTGGGCAGAGTGATCTCTGTTTATCCAGTTTGATGACGTCTCAGCTGTGGTGGCTCTGCATCTGCACACTGGTAGGGGGAAGGGCTCAACAAGAGGAACAAGGAATGTCGGCCAGCACTTCCACTTTGGAGAGATCCCAGCTTCCGGCCCTTTCTCTGACAACTCAGTGGCCCCCTGTAAGCTCTTGGTGCCCCACTAGCAGCCAACTGGGAGCTTGTGCTCAGAGCAAAGGAGTTGATCACTACGAAAGTCTAGTCATGGACACATCTGCTTTAAGAGGCATCTGCAGCGGCCTGCTGCAGCTGCTGCAGCCTCTCTCCCAGTCAGCCTCCCGGATCAGGCAGCCTTGCATCTTCACCCCCTCCTGTCTTCTACCGTTGCAGGGTGATTTCTTATTTCTCTCCCTAGTTGTAGTGCTTCTGTTTGTCTAGATCTGTGTTTCTGTAACAACTTTGGTTGCAAGAGGGATGAACAAAGCCTCTATCATCTATGCCATTTTTTCCCCTATCATTTTTTGAGAGTAGAGACTATTGGACAAAAGCAAAAGACTGAAACAATTAAGGAAATGTTATCTGTGTAAGCTTTTCTCTTACAATTGGTATTTAGACTGGCTAAAGTTGATGTTTTAAATGATAACTTCTAGCATTAAGGGTGTGGTCCACAGAGATATAGAAAGTGGACAGGAAATACTACAGCCGAATAATGTAAATATCTGTCATTCCTCGGGAAGTTTTTGTTTGTTTTGTGCTTCTGCAAGTTTGGGAGTTTTTCACTGTTTCTATTATTTGGTGATCACTCTAGAAATAACACATACATAAAGTCCAAATTGAATCAGTATCTTTACCCAATTCTTGGATAACACATAATTATAAGACTGATTTAACACCCCACTCTCAAATTTATATTATTGTTTTGGGGTATTTCATTATGTATTACTTTTAAGCTCCACAGGATAATCTTAGTATTGATTTATTAGTTGATATATTTACTCCTCTTCGTTCTTCATTTCTCATTTCATCCCGGACTTTCTATCTGGAGCTACTTTCCTTATGCCTGAAGTACATTCTTTAGAATTTTCTTCATTAAAATCTACTGGTGGCAAATGATCTTGATTTCCATTAATCTAAAAATGTTTTCCTCATTCTTGAAACATATGGTCACAAAGTGTAAAATTTTAGGCAAGCAGTTATTTTTCTTGGGCACAATAAAACACCACTGCACTATTTCTGGTGTCCATTATTGCTGCTGAAAGCCAGCAGTTAGTCTAATTATCACTCTTTAAAGATAATTAACCTGCATTTAGCCCCTCTGGTTGCATTTAGGATATTCTTTTTGTCTTATATATTCTATTATTTTACCAGGATATGTCTAGTGTGTTTTATTTATACCATTTGGAATATTTTGAGCTTCTTAAATATGTGAATTGGTGTTTCATCTGTTATGGAAGCTATTTTCAGAAGAGGTAAGCATCATCATCAATGCTCATAAAGCATTCTTCAATATCTTCTGTAAGCAGAATCTGGCTGGCTATGGCATAGGTTCAGTTTTTACTAGAAGGACAACTCACCTAGATTATCTGCTTATCGCTACCATGGTTAGCACAGCAGAATTCTGCACCTTCTATTGAATGGTGATTGTATATGGCTGTGGGATTCTGTATACCAGGTTTCTCATGCACTGGGATAGCTCATGACCCATTTGAGGGATGGCGCTATAATGCTTAATGGCGACAAAATTGCCTTTTGGGTTAATGGCTGTTTCTTTTCATGTTTGCCATGTGCTATTCTGAAGATTGGAATATTGTGACTCTATTACTTTGGGGCAGTTTTGTAACATAAACATCAAAATATATGATCTCCAGCGCTCTTTGTTTGAGATGGGAAAATGAATTGAAGATGATACTAAAAGACAACTTAACTTCATACTTTCCATAGAAGCTGGGATCCAGAGATGCTTCTGGAGGTATTTATACAAAAGATTTCCTTTTACATAAG
>NW_011889479.1:121998-127543 GCF_000151845.1 Pteropus vampyrus
ATGTGATTACATCAAAGGATGTAATTCATAGTTTTTCCATAGTGTTCCTTCCATTTCCTGGACACTCTGTAATGTATTCATTAGCCAAGCCTTCTTATATTTTTTCTTAGGATAAAGCAAGAGAAGAGAATAAATAAGTGGACATGCCCCACCACGAAAATGAGAAAATCATAATAGGGACCAGGAGTAAGGAATTGAACATTTTTTCACATGAAATATTAATTATTCTAAAGCAGAGCTGTTGTGCCAAAGGCTGACTTTGAGTCCTTTATCCATCTCTCAGTCTTTGCATACTCTGCATCTCTGCATACTTTGATTTGGACAGTTGGCTTTATCACATTGTAAGTGTTAGTGCAATACAAAACCCTCCGTTCCACGTAGATCACCTCCTCTAAGCCCTTTTCTCTATGTATTTTCTGGAAGTACCACTAAACTTGGTGACAGCATCAGGAGACAAACCTGAAAAACCTTTCACTCAGGTTAATTTATTGACCACTTTTCAATTCTTTCCTTTATAAGAGACATTCCCTCCCTGTAAGGAAGTACAGACTATACTCTCCAATCAACAGCTATAAGTCTGTTAAATCATCAGTCGGCAAGGGAGACTGCTCCTTGAGATGCTCACAGAATCACAACATATTCCAGTATTGAAATACCCAAAAGGTCACAGTGCCCTCATTTCGACTGTAAGAGGTTAAATCATTTCACCAAATATACAACACTAAGTTATGGTGCACTTAGGACAGATTGAAGGTCTCCTAGCTTGCAATCATCTTCCTTCCACCCCCCTAAGCTCCTAACACACTCACTCACACATTTGTCAAAACAGTTCTGTCTTCAAGTAAGAGAAATTAATGCTCCTAATGAACTCAAACTCATGTGCACATCACTGACCAGCACAGAGCTAGCTCACAATAGGGGCCGAAAAAATGCTTCAGATACAAGTGGATCAAACATTTAAAGCACTGAATTAAAACAATCTTTTTAATGCAAGAAATTCTAAGTTTCAGAAGAGGCCTTTCATACTAAATCTTTAACCAGTAACTAATGATGCTAGTAATTTCTGATGCTGATTGGTTCTCCAACACTGAGATTACCCAATCCAGGAACAAAGAAATGAGTTCCTTGGTTCCTATTATTTGGGATGTGGGTGGAGGAGAGTCCTAGTCCTCACTAAGTGAGACTTACCTGCTTCCTGCATCCTGTCCTCTCTGCTTTCCAGCATGGTGTGTCTGTTGTTCCCTGGAGGCTCCTGGATGGCAGCTCTGACAGTGATACTGATGGTGCTGAGCCCTCCATTGGCTTGGGCCAGGGACACCTCACGTAAGTACACACATTATGGGTTAGCTATTGTGGGGGTGAGGGAGAAGAAAGGGAATTAGCTTTGTCACTATGTCTAGGCCATGTCCCTTTGTAAAGTATGACATTTTCTTCAATGACCACCTATCTTTATCATTTGGATCCTCATTTCTTTCCAGAACAAAAGGAGCCTGGCTGTTTGCCCTCTGTGAGAGCTGCACAAGGGACTCCATATATAGGCCATTTCTTCTCAACTCTCTTCCAGTAAAACTTCTCCAGCCTTGCATCCCATTCACTCAGGAGCTGGGGAAAATTTTTAAATTATAATGTGAAAATAATTCCCCATCCAGCAGTTCCATTTATTATGTTGAGCTGTGCCAAGAAAAGGGAAAGTTTCTCTGAAATTTTATGGGGAGTCAAAAAAGAATTAGAAGGGTCTCTTCTAGAAGATCCTGTGTTATGGCCTCAACAGGATCTGTGACGTTGGTGCTACTCCCTAATATGTGAGGATATATCAAGTGGCCTCCCTCATTATCTCTTTTCCTTGCTCCTTGAACTCCAGTGTTTATAAGGCCTGATTCCTGTGCTGGATGTTCTCTGACAGAATTTTACGTGAAGCTACTGGAGGGTTACAAGGAGAGTCAATTTACATTTATTTGAAAAAAAAAATCATTCTAGCTGCCACGTGGAGCTTGAATGGTAGGGGTTCACAAGTGGAGTCAAGGAGACCATTTAGGAGCACAGAAGATTTCTCCAGGGAAGACATGCCTGTGGCTTCATTTAGTGTGGTAGTGATGAAGACAGTGGTAAAAACAGATTTGAGATAGATATTTGTACGACTTGATAATGAATTAAAGGGAGGAGAGGTAAAAAAATCAGGCTTATCTAAGGATTTTGTCTTAAATAATTTGAATAAATTTGGTGGTGCTGTTTATTGAGATAGAAAAGACTGTGGAAGAAAATAATTTAAAGTGGGAAGTTAGGAATAAATATTTTGTTTAAGTTTGAAATGATTTTTTTGACATTTATGCAGAGCTGTCAATAGGACAATCGAATATGTGAGACTGGAATTCAGGGGCTGGCCAGGGCTGGAAGTATATATGTTGGTGTTATTGACACATGTACTATGTTAAATTGCAAGAAAATGGAGGTGGTTACATAATGAGAGACAGGGAGACAGAGACAGAGACAGAGATGGAGAGTATGTATGTAGCAGACGAGAAGGAGGCAAGAGTCAGCAAAGGGGACGGAGAAAGGGTGACAGTGATGTTGAGGAAACCCTGAAAAATGTGATGCATGGAAGTAAGGGAAAGTAGATTTTTCTAAGAGAAGGGTGAGGCCAGCTGTGATAAGAACCTCTAAGAGGCGGGTGAACTAAGAACATGACAGAGAAGTGAGCACTGGGTTTGGTGGACTTGACATTTGCAGTCAGTGGAGTATAAAAAATGGAAATTCGGTTGGACCATTTGAAGAGAGATGGGAGCTGAAGAAGTAAAGGATGGATTACAGATGACTCTTTTGAGAAGTAAAGGATGGATTACAGATGACTCAAAAGAGTCATCTGACCTTAGGGAAAGACTGTGCTCTGGGATCAAGGAGTCAGCTGTATCTGAAGTATAAGAATAAAAGAGCCTGAGAAGCTGGGAGGACTAGAGAACCAAAGATGTTCAGTCATCAGCAAGGAAGCCCTAGTTGCCTTGAATGCTGTGGTAACTGGTTGTACAAAAAGCCATTAATTATAAAGCAATATTAATTAGTGGCCTAGACTATACTTATTACCCTAGATGATGTAGTGACCTACCCTCCATCCGCATGAAGCACCATATTTTGCAGTTACTACGTACCAGGCCTATAAATTTCAGTATGTAGTTCTCATAACTATCCGATCTTATCTGTAGCAATTAAAAATATACATATCTATGGAATCTAAAATTCAAAGAATTTAAGTAATTTACCCAGTGTCACATAGTTAGTGCTAGAACCCAGGTTATATAGTCTAAATTTCAGAATCTAGAAAGTTCCTCTCTTCTGTGTTAGCACACTTCTTTTGTATTAGGTTTATGTATATTCCCTTTATACATAAACCAATGTGTCTGCCCTTATATGTTCAAATTGGTAATTAGTAATAAAATTAGTTGAAGACAATTGCAAAATGATGATGAAGATATTATTTGCCTTAGGAAGTTAAGGAATAGAAAGATCTTGTGAGCTTACATTCATACAGGGGATAAAAATTAAAATAGCAATGTATTTATTGAGTACTTATTATGTGATTAGCACTAGGAAGAATCACTATTTAATTTCACACCTCACAATATCCTGTGAGGAATATACTATCATTAAATTTACTTTAGTAATAAAGAAAAAAGACTCATGGGTCTTGAAAACTGACCCATTGGAAGAGCTCATGTTCAAATTTATGGTTTCTAATTCTAGAACTTGGACTCTACCTACCATTAGTGAATAGTGTCTTGATTTGGTCTGAATAATTGATGAAAATTCTGACGTTCATATATACCAGTGTGGGTCTTAGTATTGGTGGCAGTGAGATGCAAAGGCTGCTAGTTCCAATAATTAGAAGAAATTTTTATTCGTTTTGTATTTATTATTTGAAAAGTTTCATGCAGCTTCACAGCTTCACACTATGTGCAGGCTAACGAACATATATTGAAGAACGCAGAGAAGTATCAAATACACTCTTCCTGAGATTTATTAGCAAATTGGCCTAGGGTTCCCAAATAAAATTCAGGATGCCCAATTAAATCTGAATTTCAGTGAAACAATAATTTATCTGAAATCTAAAATTAACTGGGCATCCTGTATTTTAATTTGCTATATCTAGCAACCGCAAGTTGGGCACATGAACATGGACTAACAGTGCTAACTATACAAGCTAACATACAAAAATACACACCGAAACACGTAAAAACGAACTTTTTTTTTTATTTTTCAACTTTCTCATGTGTCGAGAAGGTACTAGAGAATTTGTGAATAGTAAAATAGCTCTGGTATGATCAGGGTCTACTGCTCTCTGTCATCATCTCTAAGCAAAGTCTGGGGCCTGATCATTTTTTGTAAACTGTCTATATGAAAATGTCATCTTCTTTTAGTTTCTCCCCTTCTGGGAGGACTTGACTACAGAAGTGAGAGTTCTACACCTGGCCAAGACTGGTTATTTGGTACTAACTGACATTTGGGGATTAGGAGACAGAGTTAGAAATGAACACAGAGCTGGCTCACAATAGGGGCCCAATAAAATGTTTCCAATACTAGCGGTCAAACCTTTAAAGCACTAAATTAAAACAATCTTTTTAAGGCAAGAGATTCTAAATTTCAGAGGAGGTCCTTCATACTGAATCTCTCACCAGTAAGGATGCCAGTCACTTCTGATGCTGATTGGTTCTCCAACACCTCGGTGCCTATTACTTGGGATGTGGGTGGAGGTGAGCCTTAGTCCTCACTGAGAGAGACTGGCTGTGGGACGAGAGGCGTGAGCCCTGAGTGTCTTTCGGGTGAAGGCGTCCAGGAGCAGGTGGGGACGGGGCAAACCCTCCTCCGGCTCCCGCTTGGGGATCTGCAGCCAGCACGGAAGCCGAGCGGATCCCAGAACTGGGGATCAGAAGGGTCTCCCTTCGCCGCCGCAGGCGGGTGAAAGATGAACCGTCGGCGCTGCTAGTTGGAAGTGCTGGTGTCTGTCCCCTCCGCAATGGGCGGCGTCGCCGTCAGTCTGTTCCCAGGAGCCCGCCCGGGTGACCGCAGCGATCCTGTTCCCACAGCACATTTCTTGAGTCTGGTGAAGTTCGAGTGTCATTTCTTCAACGGGACGGAGCGGGTGCGGTTGCTGGTCAGAGACATCTATAACGGAGAAGAGGACGTGCGCTTCGACAGCGACGTGGGGGAATTCCGCGCGGTGAACGAGCTCGGTCGGCCGGACGCCGAGCACTGGAACTCGCAGGCGGACTTCATCGAGCAGATGCGGGCCGCGGTGGACACGTACTGCAGACACAACTACGGGGTCGGTGAGAGCTTCACGGTGCAGCGGCGAGGTGAGCGCGGCGTGGGCGGGGAGCGTGTGTGTGTGTGTGTGTGTGTGTGTGTGTGTGTGCGCGCGTGTGTGCGTGTGTGTGTGTGTGTGTGTGCGCGTGTGTGTGACCGGGGGAGTGACTCAGTCGGGGTGACCGTGCAGCACTGTAAACGAGGGGACGTGGGAGGGTTGCTGTCGGGGACACTGTGTGTGACTCCGGCG
>NW_011889480.1:0-39167 GCF_000151845.1 Pteropus vampyrus
ATGAGCTAGAGATTGGGATTCAAGAAGTCAACAGAACACCCAATTATCTCAACCCAAAAAGACCTTCAGCAAGACACATTGTATTAAAATTATCAAAAATCAATGACAAAGATAGAATTCTCGGAGCAGCCAGGGAAAAGAAGACGGTAACCTATAAAGGAAAACCAGTTGGATTATTGGTATTTAGGTAGTGTTTTGGTCTGTTTCTCCTACTATGGTAGTGTTTTAATTCTGTTAGTAATTGCTTTACATATGTTGGGGCTCCCTGTTTGGGAGCATAGATATTAATAAGTGTTATGTCTTTTTGGTGCATGATTCTCTTTATCATTATGAAGTGTCCCTCAGTATCTTTTTTTATCCTTTTTATTTTGAAGTCTGTTTGATCCGATATTGGAACTACTACTCCCACTTTTCTCTAAACGCCATTTGCTTGAAATTTCATTTTTTCACCCTTTCACTTTGAGTCTGTATTTGTCTTTGGAGCTGAGATGTGTCTCCTGGAGGCAGCATATGTTTGGGTTTTGTTTTTTGATCCAATCTGCAATTGGTGTCTTTTTATTGATGAGTTCATTCCATTTACATTTAGAGTGATTATTGAAATATGAGGTCTTCTTATAGCCATTTTATTTTTTGCTTTCTAGTAGCTTGGTGTTTCCATTTCTTCCTTGTCCTTGTGTTTCTGTTTCTTTATTTTGGTTGGCTTTTGTGGGTTTCTCCTCTGGTTCTTCTTGCTTTATGTTATATATTTCAGTTCTGAATCTTTGGTGTGTCATTACTATTACAAATATGTAAAGGATATTTATATATATACAGTCATCCATTTTCTTTTGCACTTGCCATATCTCAATTCCCCTTTGTGAATTTGGATCTTTGAATCCCCCCCCTTTTCAGTCATTGTTGTCTCAGTTTGTTCCTTTGTATGCTAAATGCTCATTACCAACTTGCTATAGCAAATCTCTTCTTATTAAGCTTATAATGCCCTGTTCTTAGTAATGGTTGCACTCTTCTGCTTCTATTTGCCTGATAGTCACTTTACTCTTAATTATGGTTTTTTGTTGTTTTTTTTTTTTTTGTCAATATGTTTTAGGTGAGCCAACCCCTTTCAGTATTTCCTGTGCAGGCCTCATCATGGAGAACTCCCTCAATTTTTGTATGTCCGGAAAGGTCTTTATTTCTCCTTCATATCTAAAGGAGATCTTAGCTGAATACATAATTCTTGGCTGGTAGTTCCTTTCACTTAATAGTTTGAATATTTGATTCCACTACTCTCTGGCTTGTAAGGTTTGTGCTGAGAAGTCCGACGATAATCCAATGGGTTTTCCTTTATAAGTTACTGTCTTCTTCTCCCTGGCTGTCATGAGAATTCTTTGTCGTTGATTTTTGACAATTTTAATACAATGTGTCTTGGTGAAGGCTTTTTGGGATTGAGATAATTGGGTGTTCTGTTGACTTCTTGAATTCTAAGCTCTAGCTCATTCCTTAGATTTGGGGAATTCTCATCAACTATTTGTCTGAAAATGCTTTCTAATTCCTACTCCTTTTCTTCCACGAATTCCCATTATTCTTTTGTTTCCTCTTTGGATGGTATCAGCTAGTTCTCGTATTGCTCTTTCATTATTTTTAATTCCTCCGTTTCTGTCTTCTTCCTTCTGATTATATCTATGTTTCTGTCTTTGATATTACTGATCCTTTCCTCCATTTAGTCAACTCTATTTCCTAAGCTTGCTGTTTTGTTTTTCATCTCTTGCAGTGCATTCTTCATTTCCAGAATTTCTATTTGCTACTTTTTGAGGCTTTCAATGTCCTTACTAAAGAACTCATTCTGCTCATCTAGTTGTTATTTCAATTCCTGAAATTGTTGATATAAATTATTGTAGATCTCATTGAATTTTTTCAATGAGAAGAACCATCCTGAATTCTGTCATTTAAGTCGCATATTTCTATGTCTGTAAGCTTACTCTCTGGAGATTTTTCTCTTTCTTTCTGAGATGCCTTGTCACTTTGGTTGTTTGTTGTGTTTAATGGACTATTTCTCTGCTTGGGCATTAATGAAAGTGTATTCTACTTTTTTTCCAGAAAGGACATTTGTTATATTAAGGTCTCTCTTAAGGCGTTTTTCTTTTGGTTTCCAGTAGGTGGTGTCCAATCCTCTTGGATCCCTGTGGTAGCTCTTATAGGCAGATTCTACGCTCAGACGTGCTGGTGTGCAGTTTAGATGTTTTTCATTGAGTTTAATGTTCAGCTTATTGTTGTTTCTAGGGGAGAGATCTGGGGACATCTCTCACTCTGTCATGTTTCCTAACTATCCTCTACAAAATCTTAATAATGCCTTTTTTAAAATATATATATATAAAGATTCAATTAAGCTAGCTACCCTCAGTATCAGTCCCTGTCAGTGTTAGCTACAGTTTTGGTAGCATTTGCTGATATTCCCCTGGGGCTCAGCGATGTTTGGTCTTGGAGGATATGGGAGGAGGTGCCCTCTGGGATGAGGGCTGTGGCTCAGCCTCGAGTTTTGCAACTGCGGCTTTTAATAATAAACCGTGGCTTCTCTGCCATCCCCACTTCTCTGCTTTCTGATCTGATCCTGGGCACTGCTGCTGTATGGAACTCACAGCTCTCTCAGGCGGGGATGTTCAGGGAACCTATCACATCTTCTTTCCTCCCTCTCCTCCTGCAGGGAGCCCCGGCGGCCAGAGGAAGCTTTTTATTTCTCCCAGTCTCCTGCTGGACTCTCTGGGTTCTGACCTGTGGTAGCTCTTATTTGCAGATCTCATGCTCAGATTTGCTGGTGTAGAGGTTGAGTGTTTTTTGTTGAGTTTTAAATGTTCAGCTTATTGTTATTTCAATGGGAGAAATCTGGGAACATCTCTCACTCTGCCATGTTTCTGACATCTAGGATTAATTTTTAAATATGCTGGAATATATTAACAGTTTTTATGCCTGTACTGAATAATAAATTCACATTGATATTTATGGTGTGGACAAGGCCACATTTGGAAATATTTCATTGGAAGTTTATTTGTCCTTTTTTCTTCTTGTTTTATTGAAAGAGCGACTATGAATTTTCATTCCTAAGTCACTTATTTTAGTAGCTTATTTTTAAAGTACTTGAATTTCTCAGTCTTCACCTTTGGGATTGTGCTTATTAAGAAACGCTTGGAAGTGAAGGCCGGAGATTGCCAGTTTCTGTCAGACTGGGCTTGCTGAAGTCCACGCTCAGGAGGGAGGATGTGGAAGGACACGTCATCAAGCCCTATTCCGAATGGTGGAAGTAGACAAGTGTGCTGAGAACAAGTTTGTGGATGAGGGAGACTGAGCCACAGACAGGCCAGCTGTCAAGGGTGAAGTGGACTGCCTGCACAAGGAAACCAGACAGCTGCCCTCCTGGCAGCTCCGGAAAACCCTGCATCCACACCAAAAGTCAAGCGATGAAGGATCCGGCAGGCAGCATTGTCTTGAAGGTGCTCATCTCATTTAAAGCTAATGACATTGAAAAGGCAGTTCAATCCCTGGAAGAGAATGGTGTGGATCTCCTAACAACGTGTGTTTTTTATAGGCTTTGAGAGCTCATCTGACAATAGCTGAGCTCTTATTGCAGTGGCTGGCAAAGGCACTCACGACTGGAGCATCAGGGTCCATTGTTGGAGTGCTGATGGCCAAGGAACTGTGTAGTCCAGCAGGAACTGGGTATCTACTGGGGGTGTGTAGTTGCCGGTACAAAGACCAAATGCCACCGCTGCCCTTTGGGTAGTATCTATTTCTCTCAGTTTTGCCTTCTTGCTTCCTCTTTCATATTCATAAAGAAGAAAATTACCTATCAGCTTTCCTTTAATGAAAATTGGGTCTATGGCCATGCCACCCTGAACAAGCCCAATCCTATCTGATCTCAGAAGCTAAGCAGGGTCGGGCCTGGTTAGTACTTGGATGGGAGACCAGCTACGAAGAAAAGAAAATTGGGATAATATAGAGAGAATGTTTCAACAGAAGTGTTTCATGCCCTCAAAACTATTTCAATGATGCATATATCAGTCTGTATATAGTATGATTTACATCCAAGTTTAATTGTGCAAATTTTTAACCCCTAATAGCTGGTATTTGTTTTTCTGTTTTTTGGAGGTTGGTTTTGTTTTTGCCTAATGGTGAGAAATTTGATCTAAATTTGATGCCAGTTTCTTAACTCATTGCTAGCCAAGACATGGTTTTTATTAAAAATATGTTTGTGAGACTGGCAGCTATTAACATTGCAAAACTGGACCATACTTCCCTTATTTAAGCAAAATTTGTTTTTAGAGCAAGTGGTGGGTGAACACCAAGTTCCAGCTTTGTTTCTGCTTGCCTCCTGATCATGTGAGTTTAAGTATGCTTTCTCTCAGCATCCAATAATCATGACCTCTCAATTTCTTAGTCGTCACCGGGGTCCAGAGTAAAGTCTTAATGTATCTATAAATGTGTCTATAAAATACCAGAGACTGTTTGGCATGAGCGCAAAACTTTTGTTTCAATTCTATGGCCCTATTTGGGGAAACTACTCCAAATCAGAAAGGACATGGAAACTATAATGTAGTTCAAATTCTGGGCAGCCTCTAAATGAAATGCTATTTTCTGTAGAACGATAGTAGCTGCCTTAGACATTATGAGGTATGTAACTAGTATTTAATATGTCCTATAAATATCTTCAATGTTCTTCAGGGTAATTGGGATCTCAAAAGATTTGGTTCAAATCCATAAACATACACATTCTGTATTTGGCTCAGTGGCTTAAAAAAAAATTCCACACAGCAAAAAATGTTTCCTTCGTTGGACAATGTGTTACCAGCCATCAGGTGTCTCCATTGTGTGAGAGTCGGGGCTCGGTCCTCGGATCCCCCAAACAAGTGGAGGTCCGTCACTCAGAGAAGAAAGACAGCAGACAAAGAGTAGCAAGTAGAAGTGATTTATTAAGCAAAGTACACTTGGGAGAAGTACAAGCAGGCACTGAGAAGTTGAGGGCCGGGGTTTACACGGGCCATACGGTTTCCTCGCTCTCCTTTCTCTCGTATCGCAACGGGTGAACTCCTAGCTCCTCCCTCAGATCCACCCACTCTTGGCCTGGGCATGCGCAGCATGTGCCCATGGCCGGAAAGTCATAAGCCTGCGCCGTGAGAATTTAGAAGGTAGGCGCATGCTCAGTTAACTAATTTTCCCTATACCAGTCGAGCGCCCCCAGAGTAAGGTCATATAATGGTCTCTTGAAGTTAACTGATGGGCGACTGCGGAAGTGGGGATGGGGGTGGGGGTGTGGGGATGGGGGTGGGGGTGGGGTGGGGGTCGGAATGGGGGTGGGAGGAAGGGTGCGAGGAAGGGTGGGAAGTGGGGTGAGGAAAGCACCAGGTGCTGTCAGATCCCTTTACCTGCCTATCTGGCTTCTGACCTTGGGGTATCATTCTGGAAGGCTCCAGAAGCCTGCCAGACACCTGGTTGTATATATTCTTCAGCTGAGCTGTTCTCGGGGCCTCGTTAACCCTTTCATTGTCCCTCTCCCTCTGGCTCATATCCATCTGCCTACCCTGTCAAACCCAAATCAGTTCTTAAAAAAAAAAAATGACTAGTGCTTATGAAATGTTATTCAGTAATTCCAAAACAAATCACCCGAATGAATGTCACCAAGAGGGAAATCAGCCTGTGTTTAGTATTTACACTGGACACCGGTTTCATAATCACCAGCAAGTGAAAACTGGTGTGGAAATTCTGTAAGCTGTTTGATGTTTTTGATAACTGCCTTTCTTTTTGTAAAAATAAGAAAGTTCAGAAAATAAAATGTCAGTGTTGAATAATTTTTGAAAAAGAGAAAAATGCGTATCTCCTCAGGTCGTAAAAATATTTTCAGATATTCCCTTCTGAAATATTTAGTCACTTGTATTTTTGTGTTTAAGGCTTTGGTAATTGGAATGACTTTTGTTTGTTTTCAGCCTAGAAAGATATTATTTATCAATTTCAATTCCTTTCCTTGAGAGTTTTTATTGTGATAAGATGTATAGTGTAATGTTTACCATTTCAGCCATTTTAAGTGTACAACTCCATAGCATTAAGAACATTCACAGTGTTGCATGACCATCACCACCATCCATTTCCAGAACATTTTCATCATCCCAAACAGAAACTGTCCCCATTAAAAACTAACTCCCTCATTTCACTCTCCCCTCAGAGCTTTCAGAAGGAACCCTATTTTCTGACTTTACCTCAGTGTAGCTGATTTCAGACTTCTGACCTCCAGGACTGCAAAAGAACACATTTGTATTGTTTTAAGCTACTAAGCGTATGCCAATGTGTTACAACAACAGCGTATGCCAATGTGTTACAACAACAGGAAACTAATACCTGGGACATGCCTAATTCAGGCTGATGATTAAAAAAAAAAAGTCTTCTGGATGTCTTCTTGGAAAAATTATGTCTGCATTACAAAGAGACCCAGTGAGAGACAGTCAGTCAGTTTTCTCTTTCTGGTTATTGTATCTGAAATGTCCTTGCATTGCTGATTGTCAGGAAACAGCCTTAAGAAGAAGCCAACATGTGGCAGAGTGAAATGGTTCTGTGCCTGGACCTGCCCCATCTCTGAAGCTTTTGTTAGGAAAGATGATAATTGTTTTTATCACTTGATCCTATTGGGGTTGAAACTTTTATCTTATTATGGCTGAAGGCATGGATCCTCACTGATAAAACCGAAGCATCTCAAATCTTCCTAACATGTAAACTAATACAATTATGCCAATTTTATAGATGAGGAAACTGAGCTTAAAAAGTTAAAATAAATTGTCAAAGATCACAGAGCTATGGTTTAGCAGAGGTAGGATTCAAACTTATCTGGTCCAATTCCAAAAGTCTCACCCTTAACCAGATGATTTCTGCTCTTGGGTACTCAAAGAAGTTAGTTAGGCTTTCTAGATCTCTCACTATTTATCTGTGTCATGTTCCTGCGGTATAAGCCTAAAGCAGCTGACACGTCAGTGGAAAGATGATATTCTAGAGATGATCTTACTCAAAGCTCCCATCATGTCCTTGTTCCTCAGACTGTAGATAAAGGGATTCATCATAGGAGTGACCACCGTATATATCACTGATACGATTGCACTTTTCCTAGAAGAGTGAGTAACTGCAGAACTAAGGTATACCCCAAAACCTGTCCCATAGAACAAGAAAACAACTATTAAGTGTGATCCACAGATGGAAAAAGTCTTATATTTTCCACCAGCTGATGGAATTTTCAAGATGGAAGAGACAATTTGGGTATAAGAAAATATTATCCCAGAGAGAGGAACAACATCCAACAGGCTGGTCACTAAATATACAAAGATGTTATTGATGAAGATATCAGAACAGGCAAGCTTTAGAATATGAGCTAATTCACAGAAAAAATGGGGAATTTTCAGGTCTGTGCAGAAGGACAGCCGCAGTACCATCAAAGTGTGGAGGAGAGCATTTAGAACACTAATAAGGAAAGACAGCAGAACCAGCAGCCCACAGAGTTTGGGAGTCATGATGACATTGTACCTCAGTGGGTGACAGATGGCTACAAATCGATCATAAGCCATCATTACCAGAATTCCATTTTCCAATCCAGCAAAAGTCAGGACAAAGCAGATTTGGGCGAGGCAGCCTGTGTAACTGATGTGTCTTCTCTGTGTCTGGATGTTCACTAGTATCTTTGGGATCGTGGTGGTGGTGAAACAGATGTCAACAAAAGACAGGTGAGAGAGGAAGAAATACATGGGAGTGTGGAGATGGGAGTCATAAATAATGGCCAGAATGATGAGCAGGTTACCAAGCACAGTGACCAGGTACATGGACAGGAACAGGCAGAACAGGAGGGGCTGCAGTTCTGGATCATCTGACAGTCCCAGAAGGAGGAATTCTGCAATATTGGAGAGGTTTCCTGATTTCATGTTGTTGATGGTCCTAATAGAAAAGATGGAGGTGACAAAACAAAATTTAAGAGAAATTTTCTTAAATTTGTCTCTATTTTAAGACCAGATCAGTTACAAATCTATTTTCCTGCTTTCTTCTCTCCCTTCTCTTCTTTCTTCTCCTTTCTTTGCTTTATATTCCTACAAAACTTCCCCCCACCAGCTTCTGTTCCAAAGTTTTTATTTTCCATCTATTCTTTGTTGAGTAGGGGTACTTAGAAGAATATAGGAATGAAGCATTGTTTTCTCCCTAAAGATGCCTACAAGCAAATAATAATTCTAGAATAACATTATTGAGGCTGTATTCTAAAATACAGTTTTATAAATAAAGATTTACTGGAATACAGTCTTTTGTTTATGTATCGTCCATGGTGGCTCGCGTACTACAACATCCAAGTTGAGTACTTGTGACAGAGGCCTTATAGCCCATAAAACCTAAAATATTTACTATCTGGCTCTTTACTGAAAAGGTCTGCTTACCTCTAGTCTAGAAGCTTGATTAGATTTAGGTTCAATTTCTTTTCTCTCTCTCTTTTTTTTTTTTTTTTTTTTTGGCAAACATCCTTAAATATTTTCATGAAGAAGCACATATTGTTTGTCTTGTTTCTTGAAATAATTATTTCCTGGATCCATTAATTCATCAAGAGTTACAAAATGCTGACATCCTAATTCTTTGTTCATTTATTGGCTGAAATACTTCCACAAAGAGGAATTTTCTCTGGTCAAATGGGTGGTCACCTTGAGACAGAATTTCTCTAAGAAAGGCAAAATACATCTTGATTCCAGTATTTATCACTTTTAAAAATAATAAATTGGTTTTGAGCATTATCTAGAGATGAACATTGTATCATCATGAACTCCTGGATTTTAAATGGATTTGATATGTTTTAATTCATTGCAATTATTATTCATTTTGATTCTCAAATTGTCCAATCATTGGCCAGTAAAAGCCTCTTCAACTTGCCTCGTGAGTCCTTCTGAAATGAACTTATCATTCTCATATCTCCATTAAATTTGGCATGAAAAGTGTCATATGCCCATCTTATGCATTTCTAGTTTTAGACCTGGAACCAGCCATTTCTGTAGGGAGCCCTAGTTCTTTAAAGTGATAAATGGTATCCAGAGACCACAATCTGGTCACTAAGGAGTTCTCAATGCTACTGAATCGGTCATTGTTTTTAGCCCATTGTAGTGGGCAGAGTCAGAAGATAGGTATTTAAAAACAGCTTACTTAATTCTTTCATAAAACCTAAAGGTTAGGTACAATGCATTCATTTATATTTGAGGAAACTGGGCAGGAGGATGCTTAGATACAGTTAATAGGTGTATCAAAGATACAGCTAATAGGTGGCAGAGTTGAGAACTGACTTAAGGAAGTCAGACTCCAGAACTGGCATACATAACCATGATGTGGTACTTCCTTGAACAATTTCATAATTCAGCCTCCTATGGAATCACTCTGGTTCCATATTTCTTTTTCAAAAACTTGAACTGACATCCTAACAAATAAAATCCTTTACTTATTCTTTGGTCTTCAGTCTCCCATTATCCCTTGATCCCACATGGTTACTCTGTATTGACTGATACCACCAAAACGGCACGTCTGCAAGACCTGAGGTCAAGTTAGAAAATGCGGCCTGATCAATGGAGGCTGTATGGATCTGTCTTGGGTTAGTCATATTGCATATGTAACCAATTTTAACAAATGTTGGGCACAGGGGTTCTGCTCTACAGTCATTTGGGAACCCAAGCTGATAGGGGCTCCACAGTCTTATAATTGTATCATTTGGAACATATGGCCTTTTTAGTCATGAATGTAATGGATATAATGTATCCACAAGTGACAAGTGCTTTTATACTTTCCCTTAAGGAAAGAGAGAAAGAAACGTGCTGAGTAATATATTTCTCTTTTCATTATTTGAAGACTAAAATGTCCCTCTCTGAAGCTAGGGTGAAGCATTTTTTTCTATAATAGAATATTAGGAGAGAGAATAATATGTAGGGGTTCCTAAGCACAAAAAATAAAATAATAATTCAGCGTGTCACCCTCAGAGTCCTAGAGAGAAAGTATCTCTTAATTAGTTAACCCTGATGTCCAGACCACTTAACAGATCCACAGAAAGGTTGGAGAAGAGATAGAGGAAATAGCTGCAAATACACCTGAAAATAGCCACACCTGAATAATTATACTTTCAGGGTAAGGATGCAACTTACAATAATAAATGCAGTGTTTGACATAGTATATGCACATAGAAAACTTCAGTACTTTGTTACCTATTTTTACACTTGAGAGAAAACAAGACACTCAATTTTGAATGTTTTTTTGCCTCTTTCTCACCGGTAATTTCTAAAATAAACACACATGATCTTTTCTGCGTAATGGTCTTTGAACATATAAATGTGGGGAGGGGAAGGAAAGTAGGAAGGAAGGAAGGAAAGAAGGAAGAAAGGAAGGAAAGAAGGAAGGAAGGAAGGAGAAAGGAAAAGAAGAGAAAGAAGAAGGAACAAAGGCAAGAAAGGAGAGGAAATAATTGCAAAAAATATTCAGATGTTAGTGAGAACCATGAGTTTATCTCTGTGCAGTTTAATAGTCTAGATTCTATTTGCCCTTTTCTTTACCTCCTTCATAGATATCTCATCAGGGTCTTTCTCTCCTGTTATTTTCCCTTTCTTAGTGCTTAGAGATGAAAATTAATCTCTGTATCTAGTAGCATAGGTCCTTCTTTCTATTTTTATCTTAACCCATGTCTTTCATTTGTATCATAGGTAATATAAAAAAAAGAAAATGTTATCTTAAAAGTTCTCATCACAAGGAAAAAATTGTAATCGTATGTGATATAGATGTTAACTACTTATTCAGGTAACCATTTCACAATATATACATGTATCAAATGAAAACTATCTGAATATCCGAAAAGATATTTGCACACCGATGTTCATAGCAGCATTATTCATGGTGGCCAGGACATGGAAGCAATCGAAGTGTCCTATGATAGATGATTGGATAAAGAAGCTGTGGTATGTATATACAATGGAATATTAGCCGCTCTTTACTGAAAAGGTCTGCTTACCTCTAGTCTAGAAGCTTGATTAGATTTAGGTTCAATTTCTTTTCTCTCTCTCTTTTTTTTTTTTTTTTTTTTGGCAAACATCCTTAAGTATTTTCATGAAGAAGCACATATTGTTTGTCTTGTTTCTTGAAATAATTATTTCCTGGATCCATTAATTCATCAAGAGTTACAAAATGCTGACATCCTAATTCTTTGTTCATTTATTGGCTGAAATACTTCCACAAAGAGGAATTTTCTCTGGTCAAATAGGTGTCACCTTGAGACAGAATTTCTCTAAGAAAGGCAAAATACATCTTGATTCCAGTATTTATCACTTTTAAAAATAATAAATTGGTTTTGAGCATTATCTAGAGATGAACATTGTATCATCATGAACTCCTGGATTTTAAATGGATTTGATATGTTTTAATTCATTGCAATTATTATTCATTTTGATTCTCAAATTGTCCAATCATTGGCCAGTAAAAGCCTCTTCAACTTGCCTCGTGAGTCCTTCTGAAATGAACTTATCATTCTCATATCTCCATTAAATTTGGCATGAAAAGTGTCATATGCCCATCTTATGCATTTCTAGTTTTAGACCTGGAACCAGCCATTTCTGTAGGGAGCCCTAGTTCTTTAAAGTGATAAATGGTATCCAGAGACCACAATCTGGTCACTAAGGAGTTCTCAATGCTACTGAATCGGTCATTGTTTTTAGCCCATTGTAGTGGGCAGAGTCAGAAGATAGGTATTTAAAAACAGCTTACTTAATTCTTTCATAAAACCTAAAGGTTAGGTACAATGCATTCATTTATATTTGAGGAAACTGGGCAGGAGGATGCTTAGATACAGTTAATAGGTGTATCAAAGATACAGCTAATAGGTGGCAGAGTTGAGAACTGACTTAAGGAAGTCAGACTCCAGAACTGGCATACATAACCATGATGTGGTACTTCCTTGAACAATTTCATAATTCAGCCTCCTATGGAATCACTCTGGTTCCATATTTCTTTTTCAAAAACTTGAACTGACATCCTAACAAATAAAATCCTTTACTTATTCTTTGGTCTTCAGTCTCCCATTATCCCTTGATCCCACATGGTTACTCTGTATTGACTGATACCACCAAAACGGCACGTCTGCAAGACCTGAGGTCAAGTTAGAAAATGCGGCCTGATCAATGGAGGCTGTATGGATCTGTCTTGGGTTAGTCATATTGCATATGTAACCAATTTTAACAAATGTTGGGCACAGGGGTTCTGCTCTACAGTCATTTGGGAACCCAAGCTGATAGGGGCTCCACAGTCTTATAATTGTATCATTTGGAACATATGGCCTTTTTAGTCATGAATGTAATGGATATAATGTATCCACAAGTGACAAGTGCTTTTATACTTTCCCTTAAGGAAAGAGAGAAAGAAACGTGCTGAGTAATATATTTCTCTTTTCATTATTTGAAGACTAAAATGTCCCTCTCTGAAGCTAGGGTGAAGCATTTTTTTCTATAATAGAATATTAGGAGAGAGAATAATATGTAGGGGTTCCTAAGCACAAAAAATAAAATAATAATTCAGCGTGTCACCCTCAGAGTCCTAGAGAGAAAGTATCTCTTAATTAGTTAACCCTGATGTCCAGACCACTTAACAGATCCACAGAAAGGTTGGAGAAGAGATAGAGGAAATAGCTGCAAATACACCTGAAAATAGCCACACCTGAATAATTATACTTTCAGGGTAAGGATGCAACTTACAATAATAAATGCAGTGTTTGACATAGTATATGCACATAGAAAACTTCAGTACTTTGTTACCTATTTTTACACTTGAGAGAAAACAAGACACTCAATTTTGAATGTTTTTTTGCCTCTTTCTCACCGGTAATTTCTAAAATAAACACACATGATCTTTTCTGCGTAATGGTCTTTGAACATATAAATGTGGGGAGGGGAAGGAAAGTAGGAAGGAAGGAAGGAAAGAAGGAAGAAAGGAAGGAAAGAAGGAAGGAAGGAAGGAGAAAGGAAAAGAAGAGAAAGAAGAAGGAACAAAGGCAAGAAAGGAGAGGAAATAATTGCAAAAAATATTCAGATGTTAGTGAGAACCATGAGTTTATCTCTGTGCAGTTTAATAGTCTAGATTCTATTTGCCCTTTTCTTTACCTCCTTCATAGATATCTCATCAGGGTCTTTCTCTCCTGTTATTTTCCCTTTCTTAGTGCTTAGAGATGAAAATTAATCTCTGTATCTAGTAGCATAGGTCCTTCTTTCTATTTTTATCTTAACCCATGTCTTTCATTTGTATCATAGGTAATATAAAAAAAAGAAAATGTTATCTTAAAAGTTCTCATCACAAGGAAAAAATTGTAATCGTATGTGATATAGATGTTAACTACTTATTCAGGTAACCATTTCACAATATATACATGTATCAAATGAAAACTATCTGAATATCCGAAAAGATATTTGCACACCGATGTTCATAGCAGCATTATTCATGGTGGCCAGGACATGGAAGCAATCGAAGTGTCCTATGATAGATGATTGGATAAAGAAGCTGTGGTATGTATATACAATGGAATATTAGCCATCAGAAGAGATGAAATACTGCCATTTGTGACAATATGGATGAACCTTGAGATAATCATGCTAAGTGAAATAAGCCAGACAGAAAAAGTTGAAAACCACATGATATCACTTATATGTGGGATATAAAACTAAAAGCAACAAATGAACAGGACAAACAAACAGAGACTCATGGACATGAACAATAGACTAGTGGTTACCAAAGGGTAAGGGGTGGGAGAGCAGGGGGAAGGTAGATGGGGTAAAAGTGGTCAAATATGTGGTGACAGAAAGAAATCTAACAATGGGAGGTGAACACACAATGCAATATATATATGCCTTATTGTTAAATTGTACACCTGAAACTTACTGGATTTTGTTAACCACTGTCACCATAAAAAAAAAAAAAATCATTATGTTGTATACCTAAAACTAGTACAATGTTATATGTCGGTTACATCTCAATTTTTTTAAAAAGAAAGAGTGTTAAGAGTAAGCCTTAGGCCAGACACACCCCTCCTATTATTTCTGGTTGGGTGACCTCAAGCCCCTGGTGAGGGGCAGAATCCCCATGTGGACCAACCCAGGATCAGCTCCAGGCCTTTCTGATCCTCTTGCTTATCCAGATTTCTGAGAAATTGATGCTGGAGCTCTGTGTTAAAGAGAAAACCACAAGCCCCAAATGGCATCACTTGTGCTAAAGCCCATGATACCAAACCTAGATCTAATACCTAATTGCTGTTTCAACCTCTCCCAGACACATAATCTTTACCAATCAATCTGAAATTTTCTGGTCAACACCAATGTGGTATCTGTCACATGGGCCTCTCCACCTGCTGCCCCATAGAAAGGAGGCAACCTGCATGATAAAAACCCTTGCCATTCCTTTCCCCCCAAAAGATGCCCTTGTCTAAAAATAATCCCTTATTTTCTTTTGTTAATAGCTCTCTTGCCCCATGCTTCTTCTTATGAAACCTTCCCTTCTGTACAATCCCTTTGAGTGCACTTCTAGTTGCTAGATGGGATGCTGCTCAATTCTCAAATCACTTAATAAAGCCAATTAGATCTTCAAATTTACTCAGTTGAATTTTGTTTTTTAACACCCAAAAAGAAGCAATAAAAGATTGGCACATGCTGGCAGTGTCAAAGCATCTGTCCACTGTTCTTATGAACTAATGACTTAAAAGAATGTCTGTAACAGTGTCTCAGCCAAATATATTTTAGAATCACATGTGTAGAGTTGAATCACTGGTGTGGTGAGCCCACTTAATTCAAGCCCTTTGCCTCACAAATTGAGGCCCGGAGCAGTTTACTTTTCCTGGAGAAAAACAAGAATCATCAAGGGTTAGGACTTGAACTGGACACTCCTTGGTTCAATCATGAATCCCCCAATTGTGACATGGGAAGGTCCCTGAAGCTTTCTGAGCAGATTTAATTTTCTCATTTCTATAAAATAACTCTCCCTATCATTTTTGGTTTTAGCTGTGGACAAGTCCTGATGCCTAGTAGAAAACTTGAGAGTGCGACAGGGTGAAAGAGGAAGGCAGTCAAAGGGTGGACACCCCAAGAATTATGTTTCACGGCTGAGAAAGGAGGAATGTGCTCCATTCCCACGGGGAGCTCTCTTAGTATGATAAAATAGCGGGAGGAAATATCCTAAATCAACATCAGCTTGAGAATAGATACACAAGTTATGGCATAGCTGTGTTATGGCATGTTATTTAAATACTATTTCATACTATTTTAATACTATTTTATCATACTTAATGTTTTAAATGCTCATCATATTAATTTTCTAAACATTCACAATCAGAACATTTATATTAGTTATAGATAAAATTAAGCTGAAAAAAAATAAAAGAGAAAAGCAATTTATATGATAGCTATAGCATGTTGAAATTTATTAATTTTCCTTAAAATAATTAACTTATTTATATTCATAATGTTTTGTTATATTTTGGGGATTTCAAGCATCCCCAAAAGTGCAGAGTGACATAAAGGGCTTAAACCCACCAGCCAGCATGATCAAATACAAATTTAAATATATGCCACATTTACTTCAGTTTTTAAAAAACTAGAAATAAGACAATGTAGATCTCTTTAAAGCTACAGAATATTTCTACAAAATCTCAACATTGACCTTTCCTCCCCAGAGGTAACTATAACACTGAACTTCATATGTATCATGTCCCTGAAGTGTTTCACATGAATAATGATATCCATAAAGATTCTATTTATGCTATATATATTACATGTTCATATTTGTTATACATGGCATCATATTTCATATTAATTCAGTAACTTTGTTTTTGGCTTAACACTGTTTCCTGTATTTATCAAGATTGATAAAAACAGGTCTGGTTCATTAATTTTAACATACATTCTCCCATCAATGGACATTTCGGCTTGTTATAATTTTTTTCCATAGTAGAATATTTATGGAGACACATTCACATGTAATAATTGTGTGAAAGCATGGAAAATACCCACCGAATTCCACAGAGTAGTAACCTCTTAGGAGAAGAATAAACAATAATAAAGACTTTTTCATGATGATATAAAGTTATTCCTGTATGAAGGCAAAGAAAGGCCTTTCTGTGTAATTTTGGATGTCTGAAACTCAGTAAAAAATAATTTAAAAAGAATTTATGTGAATGTGTAACATTTTATTATTTTGAAAAGATGCCTGAAGATAATATGGAAAATTTTCAGCATTCTGAAAAGTAGTTGCATGGCTATTTATTTTACCACCCACTTGTGCTGTTCTGATGTTTTAAAATATTTCATAGTTTTATTTTGGGAGTTTTCAGAGAAATACTGAAAAGATAGACTAGTGGATATGTCTCCAATCCCACAGTCCTCACAGTTAGGAGATAGGGATGAGATTTGAGTTCTCTAAGGATGAGATCTGTAACCAGATATGGGAAAATTGAGAAGTCAAACTCACACCAGCCCAGCCCCACTCATGACCAAAAAAATTGAAGAAAATCAGAGAATTGTAGATTATCTGTCTGGTTTTTGAAGGAGCTAATTCATGATCAGGTGGGGAAAGAATCCCTGGGATTTAGAAGACAGAGTAGGAGCCAGAAATGATGAAAGCTGACTGCAATTTGGATGAAAGAGGAAAAGTAAGTATATCAAAAAGAGGGTCAAAAATTGGTTTCAAATTTCACTTACAACTTAATCCTACTGGATTTTCTCTTACCTATTAGGTATCCCCCAGATAGATTGGTTAAAAAAAAAATCTGTTCAATATCTCACAGCAGTTACTGGGTCACTTCAGATTGCCTCGGAACCATCAACGAGTAGTTCGCCTTTCCTCTGGATATTGAGGTGCAAGGATGGGGAATCTGTCCCCAGGAAGGGCAGGTAGACCAAGTAAAGCAACTGGACTCCTAAGAAGGATCATTTCTGGAGACTTGGTCGGGTGTGCTGTTTCCTGAATAGAGCTATTGAGTAAGGTGGTCAAAACGCCACTGAGCCTATTTGCAGTCTCGGAGGCCTTTGGGCCTCAATTCCCAATTCTCCTCATTAGCCAAATGTGTACTATCATTTCTTACCCAAGGCAGTTCGAATCCTTAAAGAGCACAGATCATAGAAGAGAACTCCTAGATGACTGATATGACATTCTCCTCCTACATGTTTCCTCTCATCTCCAAGGAATCTCATTTTTGAATTCTTGAATCTGAACTTAAGGGAACTGGTGGGCTTCTCAGACCAATTCTCAGCTTTCTCTGATCAGAGATTATCACCAAAGAATTAGAGGACAGGAATAGTGTTTTGTGCCCACAAGAACAGAGACTCAGAAATGTATCATGGAATCATCTTCACCAAGTCACTCTTAAGAAAATTTTCTCTTTTCTTAAAGTCCCTTTATGAATGAGATTAGTACTACTGTAGAAAAGGGGCAGCAAAAAAACCAATTTACTAGTTACTTGGGCAGGCTTTTAGAGGTCATCTTAAAAATAGACACTAGAACCAGCACTCTTAACGGGATCACACACACACACACACACACACACACACACACACACACACACACACACTAACGTAAAGGAAACAGTTAATTGATTCCATTAACATTGGGAAAATCTGAGAATTATACAGGAACTCAGTACTATTATTGCAGCTTTTCTGTAAGTGTAAAGTAGTTTGATAAAAAGTTTTTAAAAAGAAAAAAATCAAAGTCAAAGGTTTAAATTAAAGTATGGGACTACTAGTCATTAAAACAGCCAAAATGAAAAAGATGAAAATATTAGCTAGCAGAAATGTCTATTGTTTTCCAAACTACTTTGAAAAATTAATACTAAATAAATGTGACCATATGTATTCCCTGTGACCCATAAATTGCACTGCTAAATATACTCAACAAAAGTATGAACCATGAACCAAAAAAACATGAACAAGAATGTTCACTACAGAACTATTTATAAACTACCCCAGCTATAATCCAAATGTCCAAAAACAGTTGAATGAATTGTGCATACAAAGAAAATTATACAGCAATGACAGTAACTCCCACTAAATGGAACATAGATGGATCTTGTAAATATGTGGAGCAGAATGGGAACAAATGATAATATATGACATCAGGTACAAGGATGCATATAACTCTGTATAAATATACTTAAAAACATTGAATTTTACTCTTCAAAAAGGGTGAACTTTATGGTATGTAAATTATCTCAATAAACTGTTAAAATGCGTATGATTTCATAGATTACATTCTGGTAGTAGGAATCAAGACAATTAGTGATTTAAAGAAAGAATTAAAGGATAATTCTTGGGTACTGATAATCTATTTTGACCAGTGTTTGTGGTAGTCAATACAGTTGTTTTTTTTTATCTTGTAAAACTTCATGGAGTTATACAGTTCTGTACATGATAAATGTAAACAACAACGTGTGTCATTAAGTTCAGAATCTCAAGAATTAATCATCCACAATTTTTGTAGGAGGATTCATTATGGACCATGTGTCAGGAAATAGTAGATCAAGAGACATGAAGTTTATATATATGATTTATAAACACAATTTAAAAGTTTTTATTTTTATTTTTCAATTAGAATTGACATTATTTTGTATTAGTTTCAGGTGTACAACATAGCGGTTAGACATTTATAATTTACAAAGTGATACCATTAGTCTAGTACCCACGTGGCACTATAGTTGTTACAATTATTATTGCCTATATTCCCTATGCTGCACTTTATGTTCCCATGACTATTTCATGACTACCAATTTATAATTCTTAATCTTTTCACATTTTTCACCCAGCTGCCTAACCTCCACTCCCATTTGGCAGTCACCAGCTTGTTCTCTGCATCTATGAGTCTGTTTTCATTTTGTTTGTTCATTTTGTTCCTCAGATTCCACATATAAGTGAAATCATATGGTATATGTCTGTCTTCTAACTTATTTAGCAAAATATCCTCTAGTTTTATCTACATTGTCACAAATGGTAAAATTTCATTTTATACAGCTGAGTAATATTCTAAAAGCTTTATCTAATAGGTAAACATCTATTAAACACACATTCCTATACCAAATAATATTTTTACCTTATATTCAATTTTAAAAACTGACATGCCATGGATTATTTTGGTTAGTAATTGCAGTCAGTTGGGAGTAAAAGAAACCTTCCTCCCACCACCACAACACACACACATACACACACATTGAAAACATAGTAACTTAATACATTAGGTGTTCATTTTTCTCAAGTAGCAAGTCTTAGATACTAAGTTATTCTCTTCAGTGTTGAACTATTATAAATCTTCTAAGGGATGATTGATGAATAAAGGATTTCTCATGGCCATTGCATAACTGATGTTTCTCCCACATACACGTTATTCAGAGGCCTTCTCACATTTTTAATTATCATTATTAGTACTTTTATTTTTTAAGGAAATAAAAAATGATGAGGCTCCACTTTCAAGGTCTGTATTCATACAGATAATCAAGATCAAGTCAGTTTTTGTCCTTCTGCTGCTCCAAGGTTTCTGTCCTTCCTGAGTTCATCTTAGGACTTTCTCATATTCTTTTCACACCCAGTTTTTCTCTTCAGTTAGCATTTGCTTGTATGTCTTGAAGATTGAGAGTTCAATGCTGTTCCATATGAATATCATTAGAAATTTTATTCATTATGAGTTTTCTCATGACACCGGAGGTATAAGAGTTTACTGAAAGCATGCCCACAGACATTGCATTGATATGGTTTTTCTCCAGTATGTACTCTTTTGTGCACAGTAAGATTACACCTCACACTAAAGGTTTTCCCACATTGATTACACTCATAGGGTTTCTCTCCTGTGTGAGTTCTTATGTGTATTGTAAGAGATACATGCCTCCGAAAGGCTTTTCCACACTCGCTACACTTAAAAGGTTTCTTTTCTTTGGTGTGATTTTTCATATGTCTCCTATGAGATAAGAAACCACTGAAGACTTTCCCACATTCCTTACATTCATATTGTTTCATTCTTGTGTGTATTTTCTCGTGCAAAATGAGGAAAGATTTTACTCTGAAGGCTTTTCCACATTCATTACATGTAAAGGGTTTTTCTCCAGTGTGAATTCTCACATGTTCTTTAAGGCATGAGCGATCCCTAAAGGATTTCCCACAGTCACTGCACTTATAGGGTTTCTCTCCAGTATGAGTTTTCTTGTGCACAATAAGATTAGAGCTCATTCGAAAAGTTTTCCCACATTGGTCACACTTGTAGGGTTTCTCTCCAGTATGTATCCGCAGGTGTGTCTTAAGGGATGACTGACTACTTAGTACTTTTCCACAGTGGCTACATTCAATGGATTTCTCTCTAGTGTGAATTCCCTTATGTCTCGTAAGGTATGCAAAAATACTAAAAGTTTTCCCACAGTCATTACATGCATAGGGTTTCTCTCCAGTATGTATTATCTTGTGCATGGTAAGCCTAGATCTCCTAGTGAATGATTGGCTGCATTGATTACATTTGTAGGGTTTTTCTCTTAAATGAATTCCTTTATGTTGTGTGAGAAGTGAGCTATCTCTGAAGGTTTTTCCACAGTCATCGCATTCATAGGGCTTCTCCCCAGTATGAATTCTTTTGTGTCGTGTAAGGTAAGAACTTGAGCTGTATGCTTTCCCGCACTGATTACACTTAAAAGGTTTTTCTCCAGTGTGGGTTCTCATGTGCAACTTAACGGATGAGCGGCTTTGTAATAATTTGCCGCACTGACTACATTCAAAAGATTTCTCTCTAATGTGAGTTTTTTCATGTCTCTTAAGGTATAAGATTGAACTTAAAACTTTCCCACAGTCACTGCATTCATAGGATTTGTCTTTTGTATGTTGTCTCTTGTGTTCAGCTAAGTAAGAGCTCCTGATTAAGACATTTTCATCTTTTTTACATGCACGAGATTTTCTCCCAGGAAGTATTCTCTCATGTGGCTTAAGAAGTGAACGATCTCTGAGGGCTTTTCCAGAGTCAAGGCATTGATGAGGTTTCTCTCTAGGATGAATTCTCTTATTCTGAGTAATGCTAGATTTCTTGCTCAAGGCTTTAATAGTTTCATGCCCTTCGATGAGTTCATCTTCATGAGTTTGCTCCTGTTGATTAAAATGTGAGTTATGATCACAAGACACCATATTCAACATACTGAGAATCTCTCCCCACATAAATTCTAACATGTCTAACAAGCACTTTATTGGCATTAGAATTTGTTTAACATTTTCTTAGTGAATAAATAATTTCTGACTGCTTAAGTTTATCAGCTTAATCGAGTAAGCTGAATGCTATACTAGATGGCTCCATCGGGGTCTCTTCAGTAGTTTTAACATGTAATTGCTTTAGAGTGGATTATATTTTAAACATATAATATCTAATCTCCATTATGAAAATATTTACTTTGGGGATCCTCTGTAACCATTTTTGGTGCTTGGTTGTGAGTTTCTTTCCAAGTTAATAATATTTAGAAAACCTATTTTCTTTTGGTGAGACAAGTGTGAGTTAATTGCCTCGAATTACCCTCTAGTTCTTGTGCTCCTTTTCTATCACACGGAGTTCTGGCTTCTAATGTGCAGTTTAAGAAATTATTGCATGTGAATCTTACCTTCTTCTTGCCATTAAGTGTTTCTTTCTTCAAAAAATCTTGTTTATGTCGTAAATGTTTGGTTTTCAGGAGAATTATCCCATCTGAATAAATTGGGGGAAAGTAAGTTTTGGAAAAGACATGGTGAGAATATGTTGATAAAAGCAGTAAAGCTCACAAAACCTGTCTTTAACAAACGGGAAACATAACCTCAAAATGCTAGATTAGGAAATATGGGAAGATGATGATAAAAAAGTAAGGCCCATGTGGATTTCTTTTAAAATTTGACCCTAAACTTAGGAAGACAATGTGAAAGAAAAATGTATTCATAATCAAAAGAATGATACTTAATTGGTTTAGTATTTTATGTAATTTACTAAAAATGGTCCTATAATAATTGAAAATTATGTTGACAGGAAAGGGTTATTATTATATATGCAAAATAGGAAGAATTAGACAGTTATTCCAAATGTTAATATTAAAGAGCAAGACATATCTTTCAGAGCACAGAGAGTATGAAATGATAGGTAAAAAGTGCAAGACTGGGGAAAATTAAAACTACACGAGGAAGCTTACATCAAATAATTTCTGCTTTCTCCTTAAACTAAAAGGATATTTTTTAAATTTCCTGATTGACATTTCATAATGTAACTTCTCCTTACTCCAACCAAATCTGGTAGATGAAACATTCATATATGCCTGGTAGTCACCTGAATAAGTATCTTGGTGACTTCTCTCTACTGTCTCCATTTCATCTTCTCGCTCCATCTTGGCGATCAAAGCGGGTTTGCTGAATTGATGCCCTATAATAGAAAACAATACATGCGAGGACCATGCAGTGTACAGAAAAACTACCATCAAATTGCAACAACTTGGCCTTTTGAGGTTCTGAAGATCCACAAGTGTGACTTTAGGAGCAGCAAAAATGATTATAACAAATTTCTAATGAACAAAAGCAAAAGTAAAGCACTTGAGAGCTTGACTTCTAGAATGATAGAATGAGGACCCTGGTTAACTCATCCTCCCACTAAAACAACAAATGAGCATAATAACTAGAATCAAGTACTTCAGAACTCTACAGATTAACCAAAGCCACAGAATACATTGAAAATTGTCTATCTAAAAGAAATTCTGAACCTTGGTAAGAGAACATTTTAACTTGAAATTATTCTTAGCCCTTCTCCCCAACTCCACAGCATAGAAGCCAAAAATCAGCAGCCTTGCAGTCAGCAGAGGGGTTTGACCTTTTTAGGAGTGATGGCAAAAAAAAAGAGACCATCCCTAGGACACAGTATTTTTTTTCTCTAAACTTGCAGCTTCCTAGAAAATCTCTCTTCTCCGTGTGTTGTGCCTGTTTGATTTTACTCAGAAAAAAAGCTCTTTCCCCACCCCCAAGGTGTTACCAAAACAATAGTAACATGCCAGTAAGATACTTAAGGCTGTGATTTCACTAGGGGAAAACAAGAGACTAGCTGGGAATTTGAAAGAAAAACTAGGCAACAACAGAAAAAATTTAAAAGCTCCAGCAAGTTTGTGGGGCTCTAAAAGACTGTATGCATGAGTGAGGCTGTGCACATACGAGAAATATGTAGAAAATGATAAGTCCCAAGTCGCACTTAGTAAACTTTCAAGATCCAGTCCAAGCAGGAAGTAAAAGCTATCTTATAAGTTGCTTGAGGCTTAAGGGTGTGACTTCTCACATAGATCCCTTTGGCAAAGGGTGGAAGAGATATAGGGAAAGCATTAAAAAAAAATCTTTTAACCAATGATTGGCAGACTAAATTATAATGACCAATATATACCGCTAAGAAGCAAGGCTTAAAAATAAAAATAAGTACTTAAAATAGAAAACTAGCAGGAAACCGTGGCTGCATACTGCAGAGAATACAGAATTTATCTGTATTCACAAACAAATAATTACCAACAAGAAAACAAATCTTGATGGCAGATGGATCCAGTACTAGAGTTGGTAAATTATCTAAATGCCCAGGTTTCAAGAACAACAACAAATGAGACATGCAAGTAAACAGGAAAATATACATCATATGGTAGGGAGAAGCAGCCAATGTCCCTTAAGGGGCCCAGATAAGTAAATGAGGTTTTAAAATTACCTATTATAGATATACTTAATAGACAAAGACAAAAAACTGGTCCCCTAAGATTAGTTTAATAAAAGAATGTTAATAAAAGAATGTCCACTCTGGCCACTTCTAGTCAACATTACTCTGAGGGCTCTAACCAGGGCAATTGGGCAAGGAAAAAATAAATAAAAGGCATTCAGTTTTGAAAGAAAAAAAAAAAACTATCTCTATTCACAGGTGTCATGTGCTTATAAATAGAAAATTTGAAGCAATTGAAAAACCTATTAGAACTAATAAATAAGTTCAACAAGGTTGCAAGATATAAGATCGTACACAAAATATCAATTGTATTTCTATACACTAGCAATGAACATAGTGAAAATAAAATCCAGAAAACAATTTCATCGACAATAGCAGCAAAAAGAAAATACTTAGGAATGAATTTAACAAAAGACATATAACTTAGACACTGAGAACTATAAAACATTGTTGACAGAATTTAAAGACCTCAATAAATGGCAAGACATCCTATGTTCATAGATTAGACTAGTGGTAAACAGAAGGTGGCGGGGAGGGGAGAGAGAAGAGGCAGATGGAGTAAAAGGGGTCAAATATGTGGTAACAGAAAGAAATCTAACTATGGGCGGTGACCACACAGTGCAATGTACATATATGCCTTACTGTTGAATTGTACCCCTGAAACTTACTGGATTTCATTAACCAATGTCACCATAATAAAAATACAACTATAACTAACTAACTAACTAACTAAATATACAAAGAAAGAAAGAAAGAAGGAAAGAAAGGAAAGAAAGAAAAGAAAGAAAAGAAAGAAAGGGAAGAAAAGGAAGAAAGGAAGAAAGGAAGAAAGAAGGAAAGGAAAGAAAGGAAGAAAGAAGGAAAAGAAAGAAAGAAAGAAAGAAAAAAAGGAAAGAAAGAAAGAAAGAAAGAAAGAAAGAAAGAAAGAAAGAAAGAAAGAAAGAAAGAAAGAAGAAAGAAAGAAAGAAGAAAGAAAGAAGGAAGAAAGTAAGAAAAAAAGGAAAGAAAGAAAGAAAGAAAGAAAGAAGAAAGAAAGAAAGAAAGAAAGAAAGAAAGAAAGAAAGAAAGAAAGAAAGAAAGAAAAGAAAGAAAGAAAGAAAGAAAGAAAAGAAAAGTCCACCTGGATTCTTTGCAGAAATTGACAAGCTAACTCTAAAATTCATATAAAAATGCAAGGGATCCAGAATAGTCAAAACAATCTTAAAAGGAGAAACAAAGTTGGAGATATCATACTCCCAATTTCAAAACTTACTATAAAGCTACAGTAATTGACAGCATGGTACTGGCTTTAGAATAAACACATTAACCACTGAAATAAAGTTGGACTTTATCAAAATTAAAAACTTTTCTGATGCAAATGAAACCATCAGGAAAGTGAAAAGACAATACACAGAATGAGAGAAAATATTTGCTAATGTATCTGACAAGGGATTCATATCCCAAATATATAAAAAACACTCACAAGTCAATAAAAAAAATCCAAATTTTAAATGGGCAAAGGGCTTAAATGTACATTTCTTCAAAGAAGAAATACAAGTGACCAATAAACATTAAACTATACTCGACATCATTAGTTATGAGGAAAACACAAATCAAAACCATGATGAGATAGCATTTTGCAACCACTAGGATAGCTATAATCAGAGACAGATAATAATAAGTGCTGGTAACAATGTGGAGACTTTGGAACCTTTATACACTGCTAATGGGAATATAAATTGATACAGCCGGTTTAGAAAACAGTTGGACAGTTCTTCAAAATGTTAAGCATAGAGTTACCAAATGACCGAGCAATTCCACACCTAGGCAGATACCCAATATAAGTGAAAACATATCCACACAACTGTCTTACCCTCAAAAACATTGTGCATGAACATTTGTAGAAGCATTATTCATAATAGCACAAGTGTCAAAAATCCAATGGCCATCAACTGATGAATGGTAAAATGTGGTATATCTATATACAAGGGAACATTATTCAGCAATAAACAGAAAATAAATATTGATAAATGCTGTACCATGAATTAACCTTGAAAATATTATGCAAAGTGAAAAGGGCCAGTCGAAAAAGACTGCATGTGCTATGATTCATTAATATGAAATTCTCATTCCAGGCAAATCTACAGATGTAGAAAGTAGATTAGTTGTTGCCAGTGGCTATAGGCAGGGAAGGCTGAAATGTCCTGAAGGCAGGGCAATGAAAATGTGCCAGAATTAGATAGTGGTGATGGTTGCACAACTGTGATTATACTAAAAAAATTCTTTTGAGCACATTAAATGAGTAAATTGTGGTATGTAAATTATTTCTAAATACAGCTTATTTTCTTATAAGTAAAAAGCTAAAAAACTGCAAGAAACCTATAGTCTATCCCACGGGTGATAGGGGTTCACTCATGCTAGAAATAAGACAAATGAAGGGATTGTGCACATTCTTACCCAGTGAAGCCAAGTTTCTATAGTTCTCCAGCATCACATCTCTGTACAATTTTCTCTGAGATGAATTCAGCAGTGCCCACTCCTCCTGGGTGAAGTCCATGCTCACATCCTCAAAGGTTATTGAGTTCTAAAATATCAACACATTCTGTCTTAACTATCAACCAACCCCACCAATGTTCTCAGGGAGAGGATCACGGGTGACAGCACTGGGAACAAAAGACCTGTTTCATAGCAATTTCAAAATTCTGAGGACTCGCTTCATTTAATCCAGGGCCCAGTTCTCAGAATCCTTCCTTTTCTATTCATGCTCACTCCTTAAGTAATCTCACCTAGTCTCAAGAATTTAAGGCATCTCTAACACATGATGAAATATATCTCTCCACTCATAGCCTGAGAGCTTTTACAGTCTTACTCTCCTTTATCAGAATGGGCAGACACAGACCTGAACACATTGCAAAGCAGGAAACACTTGCTCCATGAAAAAATCATTTCCCACAGAGTGACCCTGTATTTTTTGAGGCTAAGACAGTCTTATATCCTTCTTTTACTTTCTCTAATAGCACCCAGCAGGAAGGATGCCTGAAAAAAAATCATAAATGGTAGGGTAGTGGGAGAATTTTGTTAGAAGTCCATGAATTACCATTGGAAGGCTCGAGATGCAGGTTGGGTTGTGAGGCGCGAGTACTGGGAGGAGATGCATTCACCCGAGGATAGAAATGTATTTTAGGAGAAAAAATATTCTTGGATCACCTGCAACCCAGAGGGGAAGTTTCTTACCTCTGTGATCCTCTCATGGGCACAGGCAGGATCTAGAATAGGCAGAGCCAGAGAAGAGAGTGACGTGAAGGTCTAGGCACATCCAAAATTACAACACCCACAAGCCTAGAGATTGCCCCACATCAACTGCATCACACATACACGTGAACATAAAGCATATTAGTGAGAGCGACCTGTCCCACCCAGAGTCAGAAAATAGGGTGCCTTGCTGCCCATAAGAAGTGGGTGTATAGTCTAATTTTCTTAGGCAAAGAAATTGAAATTTCTAAAGGTAGAGTGTTATCTTTCCCAAGTTTATAAAACAAATGGATAGGATAAATTTCCCATCCCCTAAATTTCCTTGCCCCCCCCCACCATGCACATATGCTCGTCCTCCAAAGTCCCAAAGGGCATTGATCAGTCATGAGCAAACTTCATCCATCTCCTCTCATTGCAGTCCCTCCTTCGCAGTCCTCTGTGGCTGCTCAGCTCCCTTCCTTTGTGGCGACTCTAAAGTGGAGAGACAACTCATTTCTGGTGAAAGGCATCCATCCTAGAAACTTACCAAATTTAGTGGGCAGATGTGTGGCTGCCATTTTGCAAGTCTGTGAGTTAATATGCCCAGTCAGTAACCAGGAGAACCAGGATGCTCCTCCTTTTTTTGCTTCTGTGGACCACTTCAGGCAGGGCTCTGAAATGAAATGTTAATAAGAGAATTCACAATATTTCTATTTCTCCTTTGTACCGAAAGATAACTCCGTCACAGTGCATCCAGTATGCATTCCTTTCAGATCTTGAGTCTTTGTTTTACTTATCATGTACAACCTCAAAACAATACGGTGGGTGTTCCTGACCTTCTCCATCCTTAAAGTGTATTCACCACCTTATCAAACCACATTACCCACCACTTATCAAAAATCCCAACCCCACTGAGGCACTTACTTCATTGGCTTCTCATCTGCACTGGCACCAACAGATAGACCTGACACATCAGTCATTGGCACCGGACTCCCATTTTTTATTTTGACTCCCAGCCCTGCCTTGATTCAAGATGATTCTATGTTCTTGAGCATAAACTAGCACATGTTTATGGCTTCCTTGTATTGGCCATATACCTTGAAATTATCATCTCTTGAAACTCTTGCCCTCTCCAAGGCAAAAAGTCAGACATCTTTCTCTCTGAACATCATAGCTATACTTCTACCCTGTTCACTTTTTAGCCTGTATTGATTTTATTTGCTATCCTATCTCATGGAAACTTCCAAGATATTTACCCTTCCACTATAGTGCTATTTAGAATCCTCATTTCCTTGGTACAACATATGAAATGCCATGGCTCATCACTTCATTATTTTCCAAAACCTTAAATTCTTCTCTCTCTGTCCTATTATAACACCTGCCCTGGATAATTGCAACCATCTGTGTATACCCTGCCTGGGTAAATCCTACCCAACAAATCATATGGGAAGCACTAAAAATTCAAGTTCACCTACTCTAAATGGACCCTTAACATTTAAGGAAAAGACCAACAAGCAATTTAATCTCTTAGTTGTCTAAAGATCTTTTCACAATTTCTCTATGATTTTGACTCTCACATGGTCTCAACTTTCCCTCTTCAATTACAAATGGCCTGACATCTTCCCGGAGAAATGGTAATAGTATTTCTCCTCTTCTTGCCTCTACTTCAAAAGTAGTCCCAAAACATCATGGTTTCTTTTTTCTTTCACTTGGCAAACAAAGAGATGTCTGTCTTCTTATCTAAGCCCATATCTCCTAGTTTGCTAGGGCAGTATTTCCCATTCTTTGCCTACTGACATTTGGGGCTGGATACTTTGTTATGGGGGCACCATCCTATGCATTGTTAGCATCCTTGAACTCCCCCAACTAGATGTCAGTAGAATCCCCTCCAGTTGTGAAATAAATATCTTCAGGTATTGCCAAATGTCCCCTAATGGGCAAAATTGCTCCCATCGAGAACCACTGGTCTAATCTCCTATCTTCTCTAAAAGCTTGTTTTATTGATTATTCCTTGGTTCTTCTTCTTTCCCATCATCGGCAACTTCTGCTCCACTGCACTCACACCTTTAACATCAAAACATAATCATATATCTCCGATCTTGAAATAAATGCATGCTTTAGGCCCCACTTAGCCCTCCAGTTACTGCTCAATCTCTCTTCCTCTTGACCATCGAATTTTTTGAAAGAGGAACCTGCCCTCACACTCTCCTGGTTTCCTCACCTCCCTGAATACACAGCAACCTGGTTTCCACTTCATCTCTTTACTGCCAAGATTGCCAAGGATTTAAGAGAATGAGAATTAATCCCGAGAATGCATTTGTCCTCAACTTAGTTGGTCCCTCAGAAAAATTCTATCACTACTCTCTCACGTAAATTATTCTCTTTCCTGGGCTTTTGTGACTGTAATCTTCTTCTCTGTCCATTTTCCTGCAGGGTCCTTGGCAAGCTCCCCTCCCACTGTTGACTGTCATCAAGGCTCAGTCCTCACCCTTATTTCGCACCCTATTCTGTGCATGTTATATCTATCCATTCCCTTGAACTTAATTTCCATTGCTCATAACACCCAAAGCTCCAGTTTGACATCTCAAATTTAAACTTAAAACCATATATCCAGTTGTCTTTCAACTATGGCCACATCTAAAATCTCCATTGGCACCTCTGATAAAACTGAAAGACTGGACTTAACCACCTCTTCCAAAAAACTGCCTTACTTCAAATGCTTGCACTCTCATTAGGGATAATTAGTGCCCTGGGTATTCAAAGCAGGCCAAAGGGATCATTGGTAACTCCCCTCACCCCACCCCACAGCTGTAATTAATTGAAACTGAGGCCGAATCACTTGACAAGCACATCTCCCCCTCCTGTGGGCTGGAATCAATCAAAACCTAACAGAATTCTTGACCCTCTCCCTCAGCCCACACAGCCATTAAAATGTTTAAAATACAGGCTCATATTATCCCCCATCCCTAAAGGCAGCATCAATCATCTGAAACCCAAAGCCATTCTTGATAGGCTCCGCCACCCTAACATACAGCAGAAATCAATTACAACTCAGACTAATCCAAGCCACGCCCTTCTCTCGCAACACCCAAGTCCAATCAATCTTTCAATAGTGCTTTCTCCAGAGAAAATTTCCCTTACTCCTGAACTCTTCCCCATCCCCTGCCACACATGGATAATTCTTCTGCTGTTATTTTCTTTCTATTTAAATGTCATTTCCTCAGAATCACCTTCATCATGAGTCCCACATTCAATATAAAGCCAATGTCCTCTTATTTTTCAGCCTAAGAGCTTTCTTGATTCTTCCTATGTAGCCTTTGTCATGATTTATAATTGTTTACTTATCTTCTTTCTCTTTCTCTAGGCTGAAATGTACAAAATTATAAGAGCATGGTCTTTTCTTATTAAAACCCTATACCCAGTCACCAGCACTAGCCATATGGTAAGCATCCAATATTCTGGGTTATGAAAAGTATTGATTCTACCTTCCATCTGTCCCCCAAATTATCCCTTGGTTCCACATTGCATCCATTGAGAATCTAGATTAAAAAAAAAAATCTAGATTACCTCAAATAACAAATGTTGGCAAGGATGTGGAGAAAAGGGAACCCTGATACACTGTTGGTGGGGTGGCAAATTGGTACAGCCACTCTGTTAAACAGTTCAGAATTCCTCAAAAAATTAAAAATAGAACTACCTTTTGCCCCAGCAAATGCACTCCTGGGTATTTGTCCAAAGAAAATCGAAACACTAGTTCATAAAGATCTATGTACCCCTACATCCATGGCAGTGCTATTCACAATAGCCAAGATATGGAAGTAACCTGAGTGCCTATCAATAGATGATTGGATAAAGTTATGGTATATATATATACACAATGGAATATCAGTCATTTAAAAAAATAAAATCTTACCATTTGCAATGACTTGGATGGACCTAGAGGGTATTATGCTAAGTAAAATAAGTCACACAAAGATAAATACCATACGATTTCACTTATATGCAGAATATAAGGAACAAAAGAAACTAACCGAAACAGACTCACAGATACAGACAAGGAACTGGTGATTACCAGAGAGGAGGGGAATTGGGAGGCTGGGTGAAAAAAGTGAAGAGATGAAGTACGAATTAGTAGTTACAAAACAATCATGGGGATTTAGAGTTTAGTATAGGGAATATAGTCAATATTATTGTAATGCCTGTGTGTAGTGCCAGATGGGTGCTAGAGTAATCAGAGAGATCACTGCATGGATTGTATAAATGTCTAACTTTTTAAAATTTAAAATAAAATTTAAAAAAAGAATCTAGATTACCATAACTCATTCCTAAATCCTACTACTAATCCTTAAATCTTTTCTCCATTCAGTCAAGCTTGTCCTTCCCACACTCCCTCTTCACCATGCAGTTAAGTCTGCTACACTCTGATCTAATTATGCGACACCCCTGCTTACCTCCAGCCTTAGAATTAAGCTCTTCACTTGCTCTCAAGGTTCCAAGTTATCTGGGCAGGACTCTTGCAGTCTTAATTCACCTTCTTTCTCCTTTTCAACCATGTCCTGTCTTGCTTAATTCCCGGTATACTCCACCCTCTTAGGTGGATCCGGGATTTTGCATGTGCAGAGCCCTCCAGCTAAAATGCTCTCCACCCATTCTCCATTCCGAGCCCCACCACAGCCCAGCCCAAGGCCTGGCTGTATCCTAGTCATTTCTAAGGTTGCGGCTTTAATATCTTTTCTTTCCAAGAGGTTTTGTAAATCTATAGGTCATTCCTCCTCTGACACGTGCTCATTTAAAATAATTCACAACCAGCTATCATTTACAATTAGGCTTAATGGCTGGACTGCAAACTCAAGGAAACCTGACCCTTAAATATTTTGTTTGCCATTGTGTCAGTGGAACCGAACAAACGATAATAACAGAACGCTAGGTCGGAACTCATTTCATAGGGTCAATCCAACTCTAATTTCAGGTACTATCTTAATAAAGTTTACATCACTTTTTAAAGAATCTCTTGACTTGCAAGCATTGGAGGTTGGTAACTTGAGCTGAGCTCGTTTGAAAAGAACAAAGCTGACTTTAATAGTAGAACTCGTGATTAAAAGGTGATCAGTTGCCCATCCTGATACCCCATGAACAAAACTTACCCAACATAAAAAACTGAAAATTTTCATTTCACAAGATACCCCAACCTCAAGGGCAGTGGGAAACCCCTGCCATGAGTTCTATTTGTTACTCACCAAAACACACAGAAATCCATAGTTCAGTGAGGTAAGGGTCTGGGCCAGGCTGACGTTCACACACTTAGCTACAGCTGCTTTCAGGCTGGGGAAATGAGCGATGTCACTGACTTTTACACAGTGGCACAAAGGAAAGGACTAAAGGATTAAAAGACACTCCCTGCTCTCCTTGATTAGATTTACACAGTGAACTTTATATAGGATTATTGATAAACCAAAGAATATGCCTTGTTAACTCTAATTCTACTTATTCGATATTTCCTAAATATCCGGAAAGATAAAGGTGTTCAGAAACTTCAGTGGAGTAGTTCACTGCCTATGAAAGTCGAAATGTTGCATCTTTTTTCAGGGTAATTATTATTTGTTGATTGAATAAATATTTATTGAGCACCTCTGTATACCATGCATTATTCTAAATATTAGAAATGTAAAAGAAACAACACATTATATACAGAAAGATCAAATAAGTAAGAAAGCTTGAGCTGTTGGAAATGCTGGAAGGAAAGTAGCGGCATAATGAATGACTGGTGGTAGCTGAACACGGTTACTCTTTCAGAAGCTAATATTCCAGCTGAGACCTTGACAAGGCTGATCAAATTTTGTGCTTGACATAGTCTGAACTGATGAGGACAGCAAGGCCCTGAATTTTATGTGAACTTTCAGCACTATAACCTGTTTGCTCAGGCCTAGATCCCTCCCTCTCCTCCATGTGCCTGACAACAAACAAACATTTCTGGCCTTATCTTCCTTGTTATTGCAATATTGACCACAGTTTGTTCAGTTTTAAGACACATGTCCACCAACGTAGCAGTTTTTAGTATGTTCTTCCCTCTTTCCCCAGCCACCTGCCTCTGAATTTTTAAGCTTTGTTCACCCACCCCTTCCTTATTCTGTCCTATACTTTGTGCGTCTTCCTGTTTCAATAGTCTCCCTTAATATTAAGTCTTTATTTTACTAATGTTTGAAGTGGCTTTTTCTTTCATTTGAAAGCCTGAATTACAAAGGCCAACTATGGAAAGATCTGGAAGAGGCTTCAAGAGAGAAATGCCAGAACTGCTGGTACTGAGGCCATAAGACATGAATAAGCTTGGGAAGCTCGAATAATAGAGAATTCCTTTAGTTGGTGAGTGGAATTGGAGTCTGTTCTGCAGAGCCGATCATATGGTCTCTTCTCAACTCTGCCTTCAGTGACTGACTGTGCACTGGTAGCTGGAAATTGACTGTGATGGAATAATTTGCACCACAGAAATTGGTCAGTGCTACAAATCAGAACTTTTATTGATTTTCCAGCAAACCATTGCCTCTCATCATCAGTTTCTTCATTTCAATCATGGGTATAATTATAGCACCTAACTCATAGGTCGAAACGATTTCTTGATTTGTACTGGTAATATTTAATCAGCTCCTGTCTGGGTCTGTGTTAAGCCATGGTGAACAAAACTAAGTCCTTGTTCTCCTGGAGCTGTAGTTTAGAGAGTGAAGTAGGCTTTCATAAAATAATTATCAAAGTCCTAGATCTCAGGAGAACTGTAGTGAGTGCCATCGATGACTAAAGCACCTCCGAGAGAGTCCCAAACCAAGAAACCTTGCCTAGGGCGAGTGTTGGAGAAGGCCACCTGAGCAAGTGCTCCCAAAGCAAAAATCTAGAAACTGTAGAGATGTAATCATTAGTATTTCCAAAATGGGATGCAGAGACTTTTTTTTAAAGACTACATATTTTAATGTGTATTAGAAAATACAGTTGACCCTTGAACAACACAGGTTTGAACTGGGTGTATTAATTCATACTGGATTTTTAAAAAGAAATACACATAATACTGTAAATGTCATTTCTTTTCCTTATGATTTTCTTAAGAATGTATTATTTTTTCTAGGTTATTTTATTGTAGGAATACAGAATATAATACACATAAATACAAAATATGTGTTCATTGACTGTTATCTGTAAGGTTTCCGGTCAACATTAGGCTATTAGTAAAGTTTGGGGGAGTCAACAGTTACAAGTGGATTTCTGACTGTTCAGGGGATCAGTGCCCCTAACCCCTGAGCTGTTCAAGGGTCAGTTGTATATCACCAACACACACACACACACACACACACACACACACACACACACACATACACACACACACACACACACACAGAGAAAATTTTGCTCAGGATTGGGCTGAGTTAAAAATGTGAACCAATTAATTAAGAGTCGAGTTGATGGGAATATTGGCAACAGCCCTGAAGACAGCCAGGAATGACTGATGTTTGGGAAGTAAAGGGTACTGTCTGAGCTATTGGGCATCTCGATTAGCTCCCGACTGTGAGCTTTAACTCTGGAACAGAACAGAGCAGGAGAGAGGAGAGGCCTCATGCTTATCCTCCCTCAGGTAATCAGCAAGCCAGTTTCCTTTCTTCTGCTGCAGGATTGGAATGAAGACAGAACAATTTGACTAATGAGGAGCTTTGGAGATAAAGCCCCTAGGGCCAGAAAAAAAAATGTAAAAAGACGACTTGTCCCTTATCAACACAACCACACCTGCCAGACCAGAAAGAAGACATCTTGTTACTTAAAGAATGTGTCTTGTTGAGAAACTACACATGACTGTCTTTCTAAAATTCTCAAGGGCCAATTTGTCTTCAACATTTAAATTTTAAGGAGAAACTCAGCCTCTGGGATCTGTGGGGTCACCCTGGAGATACAGAAATCTCTTGTAAGTTCTGGAGAAAAAGAGGCAACTTTATTATTATTATCATTATTATTACTATTATTACTATTATTATTTCCATTTGGAGGTAGTCCTAGGTTAATTAAGTAGGAAATCTAAATCAATGGTACTCAGAGTGTTGTCCCCAGACCAGCAGCCAGAGCTAGGTTCCTGGCCTTGCAACTTGGGTAGTTGCAGAGGACCCTGCTCTTGGTTTAATGCTCTGTTGTCACTGTCCTGAAATTTTTGACCAAGGGGTCTCACATTTTCAGTTTGCGCTGGGACGTGAAAATTGTGCAGCCCTCCAGCCAGCAGTATCAGCATTACCTGGGGAGTTCTTTGAAATGCAGTTTCTCAGGCCTCACCTAGACCTTCTGAAACTCTGGGGTGGGGTTCACCTCCTAGGTGACTCTGGTGTCACCTGAGAGTCAAGATTGAGAATTGCTGTCTAAAGGCACTCCTGATTTTTCATTAACTACTTGTCATATTTCCAAGTCCCTTGGCACTAGATTCACAATTGTTTCTGGCTTCGCTGACCCCTTTTTCTGACCCTAAAGTTGCCGGAACTGATTCCCTACTCAAAGGAATCGATGCTTTCTAAAATTTTCTAAGGATTCTAGACTGCTCTGATGCACCCCTTTAGTTCCCAGGAAGGGCAGAAGGGAACCTGTGCTGCTTGTCCTCACAGTGCTGGTTTTAAATTCGAACCTTCAGAGGACACACTGAGATTCAAGGGAAGAAGGTCAGTCTCCTCAGTCAACTTGCTTCTTGATGTAATCAGGGGTCCTCGAGGAATTTTCAAATGTTCCTCTTTCCTCACAACTCACAGGTGTCCCATGGATGTTCTCTCTCTCTCTCCTCCTCATCCTTCTCCTTCATCTTCTGGTCCTTTCCCCCTCCCCCCCTCAAACACACACCCTTCTAGGGGAGGCATCAAATCCTATTAATAATAATATAAATCTTATGAATAACGTGTATATACTCTGCAGTGTAGTTTATTCTTTTCTTTCATGTGCATTCCTTGAATGTAGGTACACAGATGAGAAAAAATACAAAGCTCAGGCTTGTTCAAGGATTTCCCTCCAGATGTGGCTGATTCACCATGCTTCAGAAATTTCTGCATCAGTGGTTCTCAAAGTGTGGTGCCCTCCCTTCAACCCAGCACTATCAGCACCATCTGGGTCCCTGTTAGAAATGCAAACTTTTGGGCCCCACCCCAGATCTCGTCAATCAGCCACTCTTGGGTGGGACCGAGAGATCAGTGCTTTAACCAGCCCTTTGCATGACTGATGCACACTAAAGTTTGACAGCCATTGTGCTAAAGTAATTGTTGTCTTACCTGAGAATAACTGAAGTATCTGTCTCTAGTCTGTTGTGCTGTCCCCTGGTTTGTGGAGCAAGGAGGCTGGGTGTTGAGGGCTCTGCGATTCTCATTATCTTTTCACCCTTGACCCTCAGGGGCTCATGATGGGTGGTCCTTACCGCTTGGTTCCTAAGAACAATTGGTAGACACTCAGAGACCCACCCAATCATTCCTTTCTGGCCTCTTTGGAAGGTTCCGGGTTCCTGGAGCACACTGAGGGGACAGGGTTGGTGAGGATCTAAGCCCTGGATTCTCCCAGGAGAAAGCACTCACTGGGTCATTTCTGAACTGGACTTGGGTATCATCCCACCGAGAACAGAAGAAGGTAAGATCTGAGTCTCTGTGAATGGTGTTAAATAGTCCCTAACCTGGGGGATTCCCTGGCTGAGGAAGAAAGATGGGACCGAAGTAAGGTTTAGACTACGTCCCTAAGAATAACCATGAAGTGTGAGGGGTGGCTGCTTTCCCAAAGCTCCATGGAGTATACAGGAGCATGACTAAAGCAAGTCAGAAAAAGTTCCTTCAAAATTTTTTATTAATTAATTAATTTTTTAATCATTAAAAAATATACGTAACATAAAATTTACCATTGTACACTAACTCAAAAAGATATGCACCCTTATATTCATTGCAGCATAATTTACAATAGCCAAGATATGAAAGAAATCTAAACACCCATTGATAGATGACTGGATAAAGAAGATATGGTACATATAAATAATAGAATATTACCCAGCCATAAAAAAATGAAATCATACCATTTGCAACAACATGGATGGACCTAGAGGGTATTATGCTAAGTGAAATAAGTCAGAAAAAGGAAAATACTGTATAATTTCACCTATATGTGGAATCTAAAGAACAAAATAAATGAACAAACAAAATAGAAACACACTCATAGATAGAATAAACTGGTGACTGCCAGCTGGGAGGGGGGTTAGGGCTGGGTGAAAAAGGTGAAGGGATTAACAAGTACTAATTGGCAGTTATAAAATACTCACGTGGATGTAAAGCACAGCATAGGGAATCTAGTCCAGAATATTGTAATAACTATGTATGGTGCCAGGTGTGTACTAGACTTGTTGGGGGATCACTCTATGAGCTATATAAATGTCTAACTGTTATGCTATACACCTAAAACTAATATAATATTGAATGTCAATTGTAATTGAAAAAAATTGGACATCCAGAATGACACAGATTTGTGAAAAGAGAGATGTGTTTATGAATATATGTAGAGGTAGAGGAAAAAAATGCAAGAAGGAAATACATCACTGTTATTAGCAACTGTGGCCGGCTGAGGATGAAGTTTACAATGTCTTTTTTTAAATCACTGTGCTTTTCCACATTGCTCAAAATCCCTACAGTTATTAAGCACTGTTTTTTTTTAAAAAATGTATTTAGAAAAATAAATAATTTGATTTAACTTCAAGAAGAAATGTACTGTTTTAATCATTTTAAAGTGATGATCCAGGGGCATTAAGTGCATTCTCACTGTGCCACCATCGCCACCATCCATCTCCAGAACTCCTTTCATCTTGTAAAACTGAATCACTAACTCCCCATTCTGCTGTCATCCCAGCCCTTGACAATCACCCTTCTGCTTTCTGTTTCTATAAGTTTGACTACTCTAAGTATCCCTCATAAGTGGAATCATACAGTTGCTATCTTTTAGTGACTGGCTGAGCCTACTGTCCTTGAGGTTCACCCATGTTGTAGCACATGTCAGAATTTCTTTCCTTTTTAAGGTGAATGACATTTAATATTCCACTGTATACATATTCCACATTTGGCTTACACATTCATCTGTTACACTTGGGTTGCTTCCACCTTTGGCTATTGTGAATAATGTTGCTATGAACATGGGTATACAAATATCTCTGTGAGATCCTGCTTTCAATTTTTTTTGGATGTTTACCCAGAAGTAGAAGTGCTGGATCACATGGTAATTCAATTTTTAATTTTTTGAGAAACTCTTTAACATTTTAACATAGAAAAATTATAAAGTCCCTTTCTTGCATTTTAAAATTTTCCTAATGTATTAACCTCCATTCATGTTTCTAGAGTACTGACTGTTGAAACAGATAACAATCTGTTTATCAGGAAGTTGAAGGGAAACGAAAGATCCTAAACCAAGCTTGACATTTTCCATAAAGACTACTACTATAACAATTATTTTGTTATTAATAAAAATAATAACAAGGGCAATAGTCATAGCTAATATTTCTAAAGTATTCACTATGTCTCTAGCACTGAGATCTTTTCTTGTTCAATGCATATAGCATCTTATTCATTTGAAGGGCACAAATATCCTTTGAACTTTTGCTTAACTTCTTTTGTCTCATGAATAGACTATGTCCTTCCTCCCTTGCCTCATAAAGCATTGTATAGGTTGTGATACTGTCAGGTGATCTGAATGGTAGCATCGGCTCTTTCAACAGTTCTCTCCCACGCCATCTAATGTGAGGGCAGAGGAAAATATGCTCCTTCATCTTCTTTGCTTTCTCAAGACCCCACACATTTCATCCTCCTCCACTTCTATTAAGAATCTGTGTCCTTCTAAAGTGCACATCCTGAGAGAAATACTTTAGTTTTGAGTAGAGCAGGAAATGACACGTGTTCATCAGCAATGTGTCATGCTGGTTATCTGCACACAAGCTCTTAGAATTATTCACTCTTGAAGATTTCTTGACTCAGTCATGATGCAGAATGTCAGTTTTATGAGTTGGCAATTGCTGAGAGTACATTACTCCATATGTAATTATTACAAGGGTCGGATGATAGAGGAACTTGAATACCAGAGTGAGGACCTGGAGTGATCCTCAAGACTGTGCTGCACCTTCACTGGCACCTTTGGGAAGATTTCTCTGCAAAGATGCATAGAGAAATGCACTCAAGAGTGCTGAGAGGATGTGGGATAAT
>NW_011889480.1:39987-42918 GCF_000151845.1 Pteropus vampyrus
GTATGTGTTTTCATTTTTACTGTTAGCATTAGAAAAATATATGATATGTAAAAGTCACTCAGAAGTTACTTGGCAATGGAAGAAATGAGTAGAAGAACTCAAAAAAGAGAATTACATAAATATTACCAGAATTTAAGGCATAGATGAAAGACTTCTGTCAAACGAGTTATGTCTGTTTCATTGTAATTCATGTCTCTATTTCTCAGCAGACTCATCAACAACATGGAATCAGAAAACCAAACAAGCGCGGCAGATTTCCTCCTCCTGGGGCTCTCAGAGGACCCGGAACTGCCCTTCTCTTTGGGCTGTTCCTGACCATGTACCTGGTCACTGTGCTCAGAAACCTGCTCATCATCCTGGTTGTTGGCTCAGACTCCCACCTGCACACGCCCATGTACTTCTTCCTCTCCAACCTGTCCTTGGTGGACATCTGTTTCACCTCCACCATAGTCCCCAAGATGCTGGTGAACATCCAGAGAACAAAGCCATCACCTACATAGGCTGCCTCACTCAGGTATATTTTTTTATGGTGTTTTTATGTATGGACAATTTACTCCTGATCATGATGGGTCATAAGCCATCTGCCACCCTCTGTATTATGTGGTCATCATGAACCCCTGCCTCTGTGGCTTGCTAGTTCTTCTCTCCTTGTGCATTAGCATTATGAACACCTTGCTCCACAGTCTGATGGTGCTGCATCTGTCTTTCTGCACAGACTTGATAATTCCACACTTCTTCTGCGAACTCACTCAGATCCTCAAACTCACTTGTTTGATACCCTCGTCAATAACATCTTGGTGTATTTAGTGACTAGCCTTTTGGGTATTGGTCCCCTCTCGGGGATCATTTTTTCTTACACTCGAATTGTCTCCTCCATTCTGAGAATTCCATCAGCCAGTGGAAAGTGTAAGGCTTTTTCCACTTGCGGGTCTCACCTGTCTGTTACTTCCTTGTTCTACGGGACTTGTGTTGAAGTCTACATTAGTTCTGCAGCTACTTTCTCCCCCAGGAGGAGTGCAATGGCCTCAGTAATGTACACAGTGGTAACTCCCATGATGAACTCCTTTATCTACAGTCTGAGGAATAGAGACATGAAGGGAGCCTTAAAAAAACTCACCTCTAGAACATTTTTCTTTTCATGATTTTGTCATCTGCTCTGGGTATGGGCTTCGAGATTGAGTCAAAGGAAATGAAATACTGGGTATGCCAGAAATCCTGACTCTCCCGTGTTGCAATTCTCCTAGCAAAGTAGTTAATCATGGGCTTTCAAGTCAAATAACTTTGTATTAAATTCTGCTGTCTTGTGTTATACTACCTGTCATTTATCAACTAACTTAACTCTGAGCTCAGTTTGATATCTACAGAATGGGTAGAGTGATATTAAACACTTAATAGTGATATTGGGAATATATCCCATATATTGGGCTATATGACATAATTTAATATGTGTGTGTTAAGCACTAGTAAAATTTAATAATTATCAGGTGTTAAAATCAATTCTATCTCAATAAAGCTAGAGGAAAAATGATAATTATCAGGTGCCCAATCGATGTGTTAGTAAACTTGTAATGAATACTCATTTGCTTCAACATTAATATATTGATTAAATCATTTCTCATTTTGAGGCAGAATAGTTAGCTTAGGATTCCCCCTTTCCTCCAGGATGTGTCTCTGCAATTTTCTCTCAGTCCCTTACTCAGTCCTCTCTCTGTTTTGATTTTAAGCATGAGACTCCAGCAGGAGAAACAAGCCAGGCCAAGAGACAAGATAGATGGCTTTGGGTCACTTCCTCCCCTTCTGGTGGCATGTGAAAAAAGCCAAGACCATCATTCAGACAGCTTGGGGCAGACTGTCTCTCTGAGCTGCCTGCGCTTTTCTCTTAAGTGTGTACTTCTGCTTTAATAAACTTATGCTTCTCAGCTTGCTGTTTGTTGTTACCAGAGAGTGGGGATCCTCTCCCGGCACGTTGTCCAGGTTCTTGATGTCTCAAACAAAGAATTGAGCAAGACACCGAAATACAGCAGAAAAGAAAAGCTTTATTAGAAGGGAAAGCCCACTTCCAGACGTGGAAGTGAGCCCGAGCAAGAGAAGAGTGGCTCAAAAGGCCTGGTAACAAACCCTTCGGGGTTTTTATTCCTTTCTGCTGTGGGTGGTTACTTTTCTTAGAGGGGTGGGCTTCCTTAATTGACAACTAAGATCGACAGGACTCAGTGATTCATCGTTTTGCTTTCTGCTCATGTTTGTTCCCAGAATTCAATCTGTTATAGTGATATTAATGAACTTCTGGGCATATGCATCATATTATAATGATGGTATAATGAGGCTCAAGTGAGTTGAAGGTCCTTGGAGTCTTCATTGCACAGGTGAGAGTGACTGGCTTAAACTGGTACCTAATTTTCTGCCTACTGGTTTCTTTGTGAGTTAAAAAAAATGCCTTCTGGCTTGCTTAATTGTGGGCGGATTAGGGCGGACCCCTTCTAGGATGGGATGACTCCAGTGTCTTTGCAGGCAGACCTGGAACCCCTTAACTTTCCTGCCTCTTTTCTAAGAATCATAAACCTCCTTATTATTAGTATGGATGTTGAGGGACAGGAGGTCTCTTTTTTTGTATCTGCTTCCTGCTGAGAATGGCCGTAGTCCCTGCCTACAGGGGTTTCACGGAGCTTTTTCCCTTTTTACCTCAGTCAGGGTGGGGTCTTGGGTTTCCTGCTGAAGTGCCACTTCAGTCCCTAGTCAAGAAAGAGAAGATACAAACTTATTATTTAAACCATATATCTATTAATTTCTATTATTGATTTGCCTATTAAGTGAGTAAAGGAAAATAGGCTTGGTTAATATATTTCTTAACGAGTGAAAAAGACCTTTGGCCTAAAGTTCCCTCCCTCCTCAGACTCTGAGGGCCCTGTCTGACTTAACATCATTTCTGCTAAC
>NW_011889480.1:43718-62443 GCF_000151845.1 Pteropus vampyrus
GTATGAGCTCATTGTTACAAGTTTCATGATTAACAGAATGCGGTTAGGGGTTCCAGAAACTAGGCCTAAGGTATAGACTTCCTTTGTCCAGTTTCGGGTTTTAATTATCCTTTAACCCTTTCACATTTCAGCAGGCTATCACACTGACTCATCCCATTGAGTCCTCTTTCATTTTCCAGATCAAGCAAATGTATAGAGACTTACAGATTCAATATCATCTACATATGGCCAGAAGGCCATAAGCCTCTGGGACGGTAAAGGGCCAACTATACTCTAAAGAGGATCCTGGCCAAATTATGCCAGGAGACCTCTGAGACCCAGCTCTGGCTTCTCTTATAGCTCCCCTAAGGCACAGAGGAGCTCCTAAATCGACTTAAAATTAACTCCTTTTGATATGCTATGTGAGAGGCCCTTCCTATCTTCCAACATATATTTTGACTCGGAGGTCCAGGATCAACTAAAATATATTATCAATCTGGGACAACTCCAGAAATAGGAGAACCTGATCCTTCCCTTCGCAATACCTCTGAGCATCTCGCAACCATGCCTCCTGGTGATTGGGTTCTCCTTAAAACCTGGAAAAAAGGCTCTAGGGAAGGCCAATTAACCCAAAATGGAAAGGACCATATCAGGTTCTCCTTTCTACACCCATAGCAATAAAACTACAGAGTCTATAGTCTTGGGTTCATTTATCAAGAATAAACCCTTGTCCCATAAGCTGTTACAGGAACACCAAGAAGACAACTATACCTGTGAACCTCTAGAGGACCTAAGACTGCTCTTCAAAAAGCAGAAGCAGAGGGACCCTCTGCAGGATAAGTGAATAACTGACCAAAGGGCTGTCAAAAAGTCCTGTTCCTTCTATTCCTGCTTGGGTTTCTTTTGGGCCCTTATACTTCGTTTTACCTGTGCCCTACTCCCAAGCACTCCTCTCAGTAACTACCTAAATTTCCATCAGACTCTGAACTCCAGCCTATCTCCTCCATAATATCTACCACATTTGGCTGCTGCTACCTGGTCAGTTTTAACCTCTTTTCTGGACTGTGTTCATGACCAAGTAACTCTATCACTATGATCTTAATCCTCTTAATTCTAATCTATACTCAGCCCTCCAAGGAGAATGGGAATCCATGCTTTCTTAAGCTTTTCTAATGTCATAGAAAAAGAAAATGGTCTAAGTGCTGGATCTGTTACCTGCTCCCCCAACCTCACCCCCCTGGCCTATGTTTTACTCCATTTTTAATTTTCTTGTTAAATTTGTCTCTTCCAGATTACAACAGTTCCACATAAAGATGCTGCAGGGATTTAAGCCAATTCCGTCAATGGAGACTGTCCTGGAGGGAAATCTGGAGCCTTTAGATCAGGCAGGTAGAGATTTTGGTCCCAGGGTAGGTAGGGACAATGTCCCGTTTCAGCCTGAAGTGGCTACAGAAGCCTGACCTCCAGTCCCTCAATACCCCGTATCATTATGGTCCAAAAATCTTTCAGGGGAGATTTATGAGGCAGGAAAGTTAGCACAAGGGAGACCTGCCAAATCCAGGATATGGCTCTGGAACGTCTCCATTGTCCTTACTCAATTCTCTCCCTGTTTTGATTTCAAGCGTGAGACTCCAGCAGGAGAAACAAACCAAGGCCGGGAAACAAGATAGGTGGCCTTGGCCACCTCCTCCTCTCCAGGTGGCATGGGAAATAAACCAAGACCAGAAGGCAAGCTGGATAGCTTAGTACACGCCCACCCCCAAGAAAACAAAAGCCCATGATTCAGACAGCTCAAGGAAGACTCTCCCTCTGAGCTGCCTACACTTTTAAGTGTGTACTTTTGCTTTAATAAACTTGTGTTTTCCAGCTTGCTGTTTGTCATGTCCTTTAATTCTTTCTCACAGCCTAAGACAAACATGTTCACCAGAGCTCCAGGGTTGAAACCAGAGGACAAACTGATGCACAACAGGGCAGATTTCCCTGAGTAGCAGGGAGACCGAGCCCTGACTGAGAGGAGAAGAGGGTCCTTTGGCGGAGAGTGAAGAAAGAATTCAACACACACACACACACCAAAGTTAGAGTTAAAAGGAAAGTTTATTAGAAGAGATAACACTCCACAGACAGAGTGTGGTGTCCTCTCAGAGACAGAGAGTGAGAGGGACCAAGAGACTCTTGGAAGAATGAGTAGAACCCAGTGTTCAGAGGGAATTCAGTTTATATATCATTCTTTAGTTCCTGTGAGTTACTGTTTAAAAGACTTTGTCAACCCGTTTCCTTTGATACGGACATACAGTGAGGAAGAGGAAGAGTATGTAGAGTGAAAAGGTAAGAATATGTAGAGTGAAAGGCCTGCTGGCAGTTCCCAGCCTTTAATCTATAGGTTCCCCATGGTTTTAGCCACAGGGAATGACTCCGTTGGTTCCTGTTTCTCCTTCACAGGTGTGGGGAATGGGTTGTTAGCAGTCCCAGCAGAAATCTTCCTTTGTTCTGAAGGTGTCCTCCTGGCCTGGCTGCAGAGCTGATCAGCACATTGCAGTCTCTGAATGTGGCTTGATTAACATTTTATTTCTCTTGCCTCCTCCCTACATTAAAACGAATCTGTAGGCTTGTGCTGCCTGCCCCACTCAGTCAAAAATTGACTCAGGAGTTGGACTAAATAGAATAAGCATTTATTGGAGAATTGCAATTCCTGGAGATACAGGTGAGCTAGCTAGTGCTTGAAGGCCTGGCTCCCTGAGTAGCTTGGAAGCACAGATTAGATAGGGAAATATCAGTTGTTGTGGAAACAAAGGGAGTTGGTGTTCTAGGTATTGCTGAGTGAACCATTAAAAGGGGATGAGGTAATTGATCGTTCTGGAATCAGCCATGGTATCATCCAGTCTGGTCCCATGACCTGGTGGTTCCCTGGCTGGTAGGGTTGTAGTTTTGCCTCAATGGGCCTTGGGGCTGAAACACATCTAAAGCAAGATGTCATCCCTAGTCTAAAGTCCAGTAGAGACCTACTGTCCTCATGATTATAGATAGACCTGAGGCTTGGTTAATCTTATGTCCTATGGCTTAATGATTGAAGGAGCAGGAGTCCAGAGGAATAGGGTGGGGAAAAGGCATGTGAGTCACAATGCCATTATCTGGGCAAAAGCAGCTTGAATCAGAGAAAAAAAAATATATATTAAATAAATTAAGGCCTATGGCCATGCTACCCTGAACAAGCCTGATCCCGTCTGATCTGGGAAGTTAAGCAGGGTCAGTCCTGGTTAGTACTTGGATGGGAGACCACCTAGGAAGACCAGGTGCTGTAGGCATAAAAAAATTTAAAAAAAGGGATTGCAAGCTGACAAGTTTCTTGTAATCTGTGAGGTCAACCAAGGATTGCCTCGCCTAAAAAAATAAAATAAAATTAAGTTTGTGTGCAGTTACAAGCTATAGGGTAAGAAGAGGTGAGGCTGGGAACACACGAGGCCCATAATATGGGAGTCCTTGTAATGTAGGGAGGAGGCAAGAGAATTAAAATATTAATCAAACCAAAATCAGACTGCAATGTGCTTATCAGCCCTGTAGCCAGGCCAGGAGGACACCTTCAGAACAAAGGAAGATTTCTGCTGGATTACCAACAACCCATTCCCACACCTGTGGAGGAGAAACAGGAACCAAGAGTCATTCCCTGTGGCTAAAACCATGGGGAACCTATAGATTAAAGGCTGGGAACTGCCAGCAGGCCTTTCTCTCTACATATTCTTACCTTTTCAGGCTGCTACATATCCTTCCCCTTCCCCACTATATGTCCATATCAAAGGAAACGGGTTGACAAAGTCTTTTAAACAGTAACTCACAGGAACTAAAGAATGATATATAAACTGAATTCCCCCGAAGGCTCGGTCCTTCCTCTCCACTATCTTTCCAAACGTCTCTTGGTCACTCTCACTCTCTGCTTCTGAGAGGAGACCACACTCTGCAGAGTGTCACCCCTTTTCTAATAAACTTTCCTTTTGACTCTAACTTTGGTGTGTGTGTTGAATTCTTTCTAAACTCTCTGCCAAAGGACCCTCTTCTCTCGGCACAGACCTTAGTCTTCCCTTCCCCCCCCCCCCCCTCCCGACTCGGGGAAATTTGCTTTGTCTTGCATCACTGTATCAGGTCCTTCTTCAGGGTCAGCGTTCTTTTTTGGAGTCCCTCACTGCCGAGCTCCCTGGCATCAATTCCACCTCCCCTTTGAGTCATCTTCATCTTTCTCTTAATTTTGTTCTCATTTCTGCTGGAATCTCTACAGAGAAATATATTTGAAGAAAGTCAATTGGGATTTTTAATTTAATCTATGAGTTACACAGAAGTGCATTTTTTTATTTTTCAATTAGAGTTGAGAGTCAATATTATTTTATATTGGTTTCAGGTGTACAGCAGCATAGTGGTTAGACATTTATCTAATTTATGAAGTGATTCCCCCTGATTAGTCTAGTGCTCACCTAGCACATATACAATTATTACAATATATGTTGTATTTCACATCTCTGTGACTATTCTGTAACTGCCAATTTGTACTTCTTAATCTCTTTGTTGTTTTCACCCTTCCATCTGGCAAGTATCAGGTTTGTTCCCTGAATCTATGAGTCTGTTCTTCTTTTGTTTATTTTGTTCCTTAGATTCCACATAGAAGTGAAATCTTATGGTATTCGTCTTTCTCTGTCCGACTTATTTCACTTAGCATAATACCCTCTAGGTCCATCTATGTTGTTGCAAATGGTAAGATTTCATTTTTTTTTTTGATGGCTGAGTAATATTCCATTGTATATATGAACCATATCTTGACTATTGTAAATAGTGCTGCAGTGAATATAGGGTTTCATGTATCTTTTCAAATTAGCGTTTTGGCTTTCTTTGGATAAATACCCAGAAGTGGACTTGCTGGGTCATACTGTAGTTCTATTTTTAATTTTTTGAGGAAACTCCGAACTGTTTTCCATAACGACTTTACCAATTTTCAATCCCACCAAGAGGGCATGAGGGTTCCCTCTTCTCCACATTCTCAGCAACACTCGTTTTTTTTTTTTAATTTATTGATGATAGCCATCCTGACAAGTGTGAGGTGATATCTCACTGTGGTTTTAATTTGCATTTCTCTGATGACTAGTGACGTTGAGCATCTTTTCATTTGTCTATTGGCCTTTTGTATGTCCTCTTTGGAGAAATGCCTATTCAGTTCCTTTGCCCATTTTTTAATTGAATTGTTTGGGTTTTTTTGGTGTTGAGTTTTATGTGTTCTTTATAAAATTTTGATATTATTAAACTTTTATCAGATGTATCATTGGCAAATATAGAAGTGCATCTCTTAATGTCCAAATATATGGAGGATTTCTTTTTCTTTTTTCTTTTTTTGATTGAGGATGGAGGATTTCTTTTCATGCTTTTGTTATTGGTTTCTAGTATAGTTGTGTTGGGACCATAGAACATACTCTGTATGATTTTAATTCTTTGAAATTTATTGTGACATGCCTTATGCAGCACTTGAGGTCAAACTCAGTCTGTGCTGAAAAATAAATATGTATTCTGATAAATGTGTAATTTTATAAATTGAGTGCATTTCTATGTATGTTCAATAGATCAAGTTTATAAACCATGTTTAAATCTTATTTATTTTGATTAATGTTTTTTGTCTCTTTGCTATATCAATTACAAAATGACATAGTTAAAATCACCCAGAGTGAGACTGAATTTGTCTATTTCTACTTATAATTCAATCAGTGGACCATTGAGTAGAAATTCAGGATTCTTATGTCTTCCTGGTATCTTGAATCTTTTACGGTTATGAAGTTACCTTTGTTATCTCTGGGTGTGTTTTGCAATTAAAATCTACCTTGATAGTAATGCACTGTAGTTACATAAGCCTTTTCTGGGCCTTCCAGGTGATGGGAAACCTGGCTTCAGTCCATTCAGTCATTTGGTTGCTTCTAGTTCTTTATTCCTAAGAGACATTCCTCTGGGGTGCCAGTCCAAAGAGGGGAGTCCCTAACTCTCACCCTTCACAACTGAGCCTGCAGACATCTAAAGCTTATTTTGGTCTCTTAGCTGCCTCTTCTAGACCATCTCAAGGAAAAAAAAAACCAGCCCTAGTGTTTGGCTCTCCTCTCTGGACCCCAATGTCTCCTAGTCTCCATGTAGTGATTTTTTTTCCTTAGCATTCCCAGTATTTTCCCCCAGCTTTATTGAAGCATAACTGACATATAACACAGTGTAAGTTTAAGATACACAGCAAGTTGATTTGACATGCGTATTGGAAAATGATTACCACCATAGCATTACCTAACACCTCCACACATCGCATAATTACCAATTTTTTGTGTGTGGTAACATTACTGAACTCAAGGGATTTGTTTTGCCTGCACGCATCAAAGCCAAAAGAGACACAGGCATTTGCAGCGAAGTCAGTAGAGGTTTATTTAAGGAAATGGCACCAAGCCCAGAGACGCAGGTGAGCTAGCCCTCAAAGACCTGGCTCCTCATGGCCTCTAGGGGATAGGTTGTATAAGGGAAAACTCATTAGCTAAGGAGTTGGGGTCATGAGTTCTACTGGTTGGTCAGGGCTAGGGGAGGAGGCAGTTGATCATTGCATCAAATCCTGTTGTCAGTCATGGCATCATTCCGTCTGGTTTCAAGGGGATGCTGGTAGGGTCTTCTACCTACATAGATGTGGTGCTGCAAGATGTTATCTTTAGTTTGATCAAAACTCTGCTTCTGTGGTCAACAGACCAGAGCCTTTGTTCCTAAGACTCTTTGGGACTGACCTAAGGGCTTAATGATTAAGGGAGTGGTGGTGCAGTATGCAAAAGGATAAGGGGAAAAAAAAAAACAAGTGAGCCCGGAGGCCAGTTTGAAACAGAGAAGAGAAAAAATCATTTTAAATAAGTGTAGATTTGTGTGGGTACAGTAACAACACTTAAGATCTACTCTCAACAACTTCTAAGTACACAATACAATATTGTTAACTATAGTCACCATGCTGTACATCAGATCGTCAGAAGTTATTCATCTTCTAACTGGAAGTTTGTACCTTTGACCAACATCTCCCCATTTCCCCCACCCCTAGCCCCTGGCAACCAGCATTCTTCCTCTCTGTTTCTACGGGTTTTTGGCTTTTTTAGATTTCGCTGCAGTGATTTCTCACTAGCATTTAGGTCTTTGGTGCTTTAAGATACATTTCTTTAATGTACATTACATGCAGACTTTTTGTTTTCTTCAGCTGAAGGGTTGGTCATAATTTCCCAACCTACAATTACTGGCAGTAGAAGTTCTGAATACAGATTGCTAAATCAATGCTTTCTTAGGTTTAAAGCTATTTCTGTATCAACTAAGCCAGCTTCAAAGAGGGAACAGTCTTTTTAAGCAGAAGTACCTATTTCCTGAGGTGTGTTTTGGGTGATCTCTGACAGTGGGGTGGGGAGAATGCTGGCATGAATGTGGGGCTGGTTTTTGTCTCAGTGGCACAGTCTAAGATATTTGGTCTTTGTCCTGACACAGAACTCCTAAAACTCTTGAAATCTCCTGAGTAATAAGCATTTTTGGTATGTTAATGAGATAACTCTTGGTTAAGTGGCTGGTTGCCAGAAGGAACATGCTGTAATCAGCATGTTGAAACTTTCAGCCCAAACCTCGACCTCCTAGGAGGGGCCAGTGACCCATGATCAAATAAATTGTGCTTGCAAAAGGAAGCCTCTATAAAAACCTAAAATAATGGGGTGCAGAGAGCTTCTGGGGTGGTGAACAAGAATGCGTCTATATGCCTAGAGGGCAGTGCACCCCAAACTCCATGGGACAGAAGCTCCTGTGTTCAGAACCCTTCTGAACACTGCTCTGTGTATTTCTTCATCTGGTCGAATCCCTTAATATTCTTTGTAATAAAGCAATAATCTAGTAAGTAACCTGTTTTCCTGAGTTTGATGAGCTGCTCTAGCAAATTAATCCAACCAAGGAGGGGGTCAAGGGAAGCTCTAATTTATAGCTAGCTGATCAGTCAGAAGCATAGGTGACAACCCCGACTTGCTTTGGCATCTGAGATGGGAGTGCGGGGCAGCCTTGTGGGATTGAGCCCATAACCTGTGGGACTGAGCCCATAACCTGTGGGGTCTGATGCTATCTCTGGATAGGTGGTGTCAGAACTGAGTTGAATTGTAGGACACCCAGCTGGTGTCCAGAGAATCTGATCATTGTTTAGTGTGGGGGAAATCCCCCTCCACACACACACATTAGCAGCCAGGAGTGTCAGAAGCTAAGTATTGAGTGTAGTGTGAGACTAAAGGAGACACGCAGGTGAAGTGAGTTTTTCTTTAGTCCCACATAACCTGAAATATTTACTATATAGCCTATTATGGAAGAATTTTGCTTTCCACCCTATTCTGGTTCTCAGCTAACATCTGTGGCTGTTCCTTCCCTGAGTTTTTATAACTAAAATTTGACAAACTTTATATAAAAATTCTATAAGCTGAGCAGCAGTATTTCAAATAATAGGTTACAAACAAATGAATAATGATCAATTATACCAAGAGAACATCAAGATACATTTAAAAATCCTTTGAGCCTGCTTGTTTTCTGCACCTAAGAAGAAATTTAGATTTTTAGACATTTTGTCCAGCCTCTAAAGCCTTGCTAATTTCTCAAAGGAAAGGCAGGCAGCAATTTTACCATCCCTTACCTCCCCACCTCAGCACTGTTCACATTTGGAGCAAGTTAACTCGTGACTGTGGGAAACTGTCCTTTACATTTGAGATGTTTGGCTGCATTCCCAGATTCCACCACTGGATGTTGACAGCACCCCACCAAAACCCAACTGTGACACCAAAAATTATCTTCCAGCACTGCCAAATGTTCCCCATTGAGAGCCAAGTGCTCAAAAAATAATAATAAAATAAAAATTTTAATTGAAGATGGATGAAGAGTCTTAGGCATTCATACACATGATTCAAATATGAATACATAAAGCAAGGTAACAATATTAAACTTGACCCGTGCTGCTGGAAAACTGTGTTCCGGAAATGACTTTACTACAAAGAGCCCTCCTTCCCCATATGACGTAGATAAGACTCATTGATGACCCACTTGTTTACCTGTCTCATTCTTTTGTTTCATAAATGAGTAAGTGAACTGTTTGTTCCTTTCCCAGACACAGAAATAAACATTTCTTATTAAGCTAACAGACTCCCCTGGTTACAGTAAAAATCCAAAATGTACAATCCCTCCACCTATAACTTGGCCATAAATAAAAATTTGCCCAATTTTTTATCCATCCCTATAACTTGCCCAATTTTTATTCATCCCTATAAAAGTCTAAAGCAAAATGACCCTGCACTCTGACCTTCAGATGTGGGCTGTTTTTCCTATCACAATTGCCTGAATAAAATAAAATCAATCGTCTTACTTGCTCAGTTTTTGTTCCTTGCCTTTGACTAAATAAATAAATAGCATACAGATGAAGTGAAAGAGTGAGTAAGCTCAGCTGAAAAAAAAACACAAACTTCCAGTTCAAAGATGAACAACTTTGGGGATGCAATGTACAGCATGGTGATTATAGCTAACAATACTGTGTCTTGTATTTGAATGTTGCTGAGAGGGACCTGAATATTCTCACCAGGAACAAATAAATGGTAACGTGACAGGATGGAGGTGGTACCTAATACTATCATGGTGTCAAAGAAAAACATTCAAAATGGCATCACTTGTACTAAAGCTGGTGACACCAAATCTAGATTTAATACTGGATCTAAACACCACTGAGGTCACCTGTCACATAGGCCCTCTCTACCCCTCCATAGAAAGAGCAGACAATTTGCATGCTAAAAACTTTTGCCATTCTCCCACCCCTAAAAAAGTCCTGGTCTAAAAATAATATTTGTTGTTGTTGTTAATAGCTCCCTTGCCCTACGATTCTTACAAGAACTTTCCATTTTGTTCAACCCCTTAGAACATCTTTCTAGTTCTTAGATGGGATGCTGCCTGATTCATGAATCACTTAGTAAAGCCAATTAGATCTTCAAATTTACTCAGTCGAATTTTGTTTTTTAATAGCTATTATTCTGAGAAGTCAGAGCAATTGTTCTCTTTTATTGGAAGTAAGATTCACAGCTTTTAATTTCTCCCTTTTTCTGTGTCTCTCTCTAAGGATGTCTTAAGAATCAAGAGACTACAAATGTTATAATCACTATTGTTGTCACAGCAATAAAGTGGGTGCCACGCCACTTAATTTTCCAATGCTTTTACCTGCACTTCATCCAATACTACTACCATTGATGATAACTTGAGTAATTATATGCCACTATCTGCATGTGTATCCATGCCCCATTTCCCCCTCACAAAGAGCTTTTCAAATTATCATCAACCCAATCCTAGACTTCTATTTTGAGAGTTTCTGATACCAATCCTGGTACCCTTTACTATATCTATCAAGTCTCAATAAGATTCAGATGACACACTGAAATTAGAATAACTTGAGAAGAGTTTTAATAAGGCAATATTTACAATATTCACAAAGGGGATTGAATTTAGGAAAATCATAAGGAGTAGTGCAGTAACTTATGGCTCTTAAGGGAAAATTGCATTACAGGAGGAGAAACCATGGTCTGAGACATGCAGCTATCCCTTATTGACCTGCAGGGAGGGAGACAAGAGAATAGATACCCAAATCTCACTCTCCTTCATTCTGGTCTCTTGCTAGTTCTCCCCTATTGGCCCAACTCAACAGGAAGCCAGAAGGCAAAGAAATCTCTTGAAGTAGATGAAAAAAAAAAAAATCAGCATTCTTGGGCAACAGGGAAGGGTAGAATATGGGCTAGAGTAGCAAATGGAGAATCTCCAACATCAGTGAAAAGCCACTGGAAGGATTCAAGCAGAGGACTGATGTAATTCAATTTAGGCTTCAAAAGGATCACTCTGGTAGTTGAGTTCACTGTAGATAAGGGCAAGAGGAGGGAGACCAGAGAGAAGGTATTAAACAATCCAGTGTAAGGTTGAAGGAGGCTTGGGCTAGGGAGGTAACAGTGTAGATGGTGAGAAATGGGCTGATTCGGGATATATTTTTAAAGTAGATCATCACTATTTGCTGAAGTATGGGGTATGAGAGAAAAAGAAGGCAAGAATGACTCCTTTTAAATTTGAACTGATAATAATCACCATTTTCTGAGATGAAGAAACTGTAGGGCTGAGGGGTAACTCAGCCCTACAGTTTCTTCATCTCAGAAAATGGTGATTATTTTAGGAGAGAACTCAATTTTTTACTGAACTATAATATACGTTCAGAAGAGGACACATATAACTTGAGGTTTCACAGACCAATGTTATCGCATGTTATCACACCTATGTTATCAGCATCCATCCAGATCAAGAAGTAGAATTCTATCAGCACCCAGGAAGCCTTCTCAGTTTCCCTTGTGATCAACATTTTCCTGCCCCTGGGTAATGACCATCCTGATATATAATAGTACAGATTATTTTGCCTGTTTTATACTTTGTGTATCAACAAAATCATACTCTGTGTTTTCATTTGTGCCTGTTTTTTTTTTACTTAACTTATGTTTCTGATATTCACCCAGAATGTTACATATAGTGGCAGTTTGCTCATTCTCAGTGTGTGACTATGCTACAATTCATTTATTCATTCTTTTGGTAATGGGCACTTGGATAGTTTCTGTATTTTGGCTATTAATAATAGTGCTTCTGTGAAGATATTTGCACCTATCTTTTGTTGAGGATTCTGCCAGTTTTTCAATGTGACTGTAACAAATTACTCTCCCAGCAGCAACCTGTAAGTTATGCTTCCTCCATATCCTCACTAACACTTAGCATTTTCAGTCTTTTTTTAATACAACCATTCTGTTGGGTGAATAGTTGTATCTCATTGTGGTTTAAATGAGCACTTAATTAGTATTTCCTCCAATAAAGTTGAGAACCTTTTCATATGTTTATTGGTCATTTATATATCATGCTTTGTGATGTGTCCATATTTTCTTTTTTTTTGCTCATTTTTAAATTCAGTTGTATTTTTCTTATTGATTTGTAAAAATTCTTTACGTATTTTGAATATGAATTATTTTTTAGATATATGTGTTTGTCTTCTACTTCACGGGTTCTTTTTTCACTATCAATAATGTCTTTTTAAAAAATTTTATGTTATTATTAGTTTCAAGTATACAGTACGTTGGTTAGACATTTATACAGTTTATACAACGATCCCCCTAATTGCTCTTTCTCTCATCTGGCTCTCCACCTAGCCATTACATTAATCCTAACTGCATTTACTATGCCTTGCTCCCCATCCCCATGACCATCTATCAACTACTGATTTATACTTCTTTAACTTCACCCTTTTCTTCCAGCCCCCCAACCGCCCTCCCCCCCGGCCATCTCAATAATGTCTTTTTAATAATGAATATTGAAATGTTCTTAATTTTAATATATTCCAGTTTATCAAAGCTTGCTTTTGCCTAATATTGAAGAAATCTCTGCCTACTCCAAAGCCATAAAGTCATAGTTTTGTCTATAATTTTTACATTTCATATTTAGTTCTGCAATTATTCTGGAATTATTTCTGTATATAGTATGAGATTGGGATAGATTTTAATTTTTTCCCCGTGAATATGCGATGGACTCAGCTTTATGAAGACCTTTTTTTCCCACCCCATTGCAATCGTTATGACACTAGGTGGCGCCGCATGCATTAGTCTGTTCTCTTGCATCAGTCACCATTCTACTTTTACAAGAAGAGGAGTTGAATTCTATTTATATTAAAGTACAAAAAAACAGATAAAACTATGATGTGTGTGCGCGGGGGAATCTTTCCTTCTATCCTTCTAGGTTCTTGGCTGGAGTTCTATAACAAAACACAGATTAACAAGAGAAAAGCATACAAATTCAAGTTTTGCATGACTCTGGAGCTTTCCTAAGGAAATGAAGACACAAAGAAGTGAGTGGTTAAACCTGATCATTTTTATGCTAGGTTTGAGAGGAAGAGTGGAAAGTCATGGGAAAGTGTGATAGCATGAAATTATATAAGCTAAGGGTGGTAAACTAAGGGAAATCTAGCATTCCTGTTCATTTGATTCCTTTCTGCGTCCCTCCATCTTCGGAGGTGAGGACGCTCTTTTCCTCTGGGTATAGAGGAATCACACCTATTACATGACGGTCTTATGTCCTGCTTCAGAAGAAGGTCAGAGAGTCCTTCCTGAACCTGCCACTTCTCAAATTCTTTCAGCTTAAAATATCCAATATGCCAAGGTGCCTTGTTTTATTTAGGAGAACTGTGTTCTGAACTCTGTCAGATATTTTATTTTATTATTTTATTTTTATTTTTTAGGCGAGGCAACCCTTGGTTGACCTCACAGATTTCAAGGAACTTGTCAATTTACAATACATTATTTTTTAATTTTATATACACCTACAGCACCTGGTCTTCCTAGGTGGTCTCCCTTCCAAGTACTAACCAGGCCCGAACCTGCTTAGCTTCCGAGATCAGAAGGTATCGGGCTTGTTCAGGGTAGCGTGGTTGTAGACTCTGTCAGCTGTTTTAATAAGCCATAATAGGGTTTCTCTTGGAGGGTGAGAGTTTGTAGTGACCAGGAGGACCATGAAAGGGGCTTCTGGATTACAGATAATTTTCTTTTCTAAAAACCTGGGTAGCAATGGCATGGGCCTGTTAACTTAAAAATAAAAAGCCAAAATGAGAGGCAACAAAGTGTTTATTTAAGAATACAGAATTGCAATCTCGGGACATAGATTCTGGCAGAAACCCAAATGGTGTTCCAATTTCAGGATGAAAGTAAAAAGTTTCTATGAGCAAAAGGAAGGGAGGGTATGGGACAAGATGGCATAGATGGTAGAGGTTTTGTACTTCTCCTCTTGAAACCACACCAGAGTTGTGATGGAAACACGTAGTATACAGCAAGCAGAGTCATCTGGGGTCTGGATGAACAGAAGCCCTACAACTAGGGAGAGAAATAAGAAATCACCCTGCAATGATAGGAAGTAGGAAGGGAAAGAAATGCAAGGTTGCCCGGTCCCATGGCTGAGCGAGACGGAAGCTACAGCAGCTTTAGCTGGCAAGTGTAGACATCTTTTTTTTTTTTTCCTGGCTTTATTGGAATATAATAGATAATTAGTTGCTCATATTTACAGTGTACAATTCAACGAATTTTTTTCAATTATAGTTGGCATACAATAATATATTTATTTCAGTGGTACAGCATAGTGATTAGAGATCTATATAACTCATGAAGTGGTCACCCCACTAAATCAAGTACTCCTCTTCCCCCTTCTATATTTTATACAACATTATTTACTATTTTCCAGACTTTTGCAGAGATGGACCCACTAATTATGAGCACCAGCACTGGGTCAGTTGCTAGGGAGGTGCCAGGGGCTTACACAGGGACACTGAGTTGATGGAATGAGGGCCAAGGTGAGGCTTTCTCCCAAGGAGAAGTGCTGGCAGTATCCATTGTTCCTCTGTTGAGTCCTCCCTTCTCCCAATGTGCAGACACAGTGCCGCCATAGCTGAGACAATTGGATAACAGAGGTCACTCCGCCCAGAGGAGTTCCTGAAATTCCTCTCCTCCCAACTTGTGGCCCTACCTAAGCCACATCCAGTGGTGCCCTCAGCATGCCCTGTGGCCCTAGCTGAGCAGCTCCAAGCCCTGCACTGGTGGCACCTGGCCTCTGTTTCTGGTGTGGTCTCTTGAAAAAACTATAAGCACAGCTGAATCCAAACAGGTGGCCCCAGAGAGGCACAGGCTGGGGCTAGATTCAACCTGCAGTGGACCCCTCGGGACTGTGCTATTGGACACCTACTACACAAAGCCACACTAATAAGACCAAGAGAGTTAGGAGCTTTGCTTAGTACATAGAAACAGACACAAAAAGGCAGCCAAAAAGGGAGACAAAGAAGTATGTCCTATATGAGAGAACAGAACAGAGCTCCAGGAAAAATGGAGTCAAGTAATCTACCAGATGCAGAGTTCAAAACACTGGTTATAAAGATGCTCAATGAACTTAGGGGAAGAATAGATGAACTCAGTGAGAATTTTAACAAAGAGATAAAAAAAGACCCTAAAAGTGGAATGGAAATTATAAAAGAGAACCAGTCAGAAATGAAGAATACGCTATCTGAGATGAAGAGTATATTAGAGGGAATCAACAGAGTGGATGAAGTGGAAGATCAAATCACTGCTATATAGGATGAGGTATCGAAGGATACATAATCAGAACAGCAACAAGAAAAAAGAATCCAAAGTAATGAAGATAATTTAAAGAGCCTATGAGACAACATAAACATAACAACATTCACATTATAGGGGTAACAGAAGGAGAAGAGAGAGAACAAGACGTTGCAAAACTTTTTGAAAAAATGATGGGAAACTTCCCTAACCTCTAAAGGAAATAGACATACAACTCCAGGAACCTCAGAGAGTCCCAAACGAGATGAACCCAAAGAGGCCCACACCATGACACATTATACTTAAAATGCCAAAGGTGAAATACAAAAAGAGTCTCTTAAAAGCAGCAAGAGAAAAGCAGTTAGTTACCTACAATGGAGCACCCATAAGACTGTCAGCTGAATTCTCCAAAGAAACTTTACAGGACAGAAGAGTTTGGCACAAAATATCCAAAGTGATCTACAACCAAGATTTCTTTATCTAGCAAAGCTATCATTTAGAGAAAGAGCTTCCCAAACAAGAATAAACTAAAGGAATTCATCAACACCAAACCAGTACTACAGGAAATGTTGGAGAGACTTCTTTAAGAAAAAGAAAAAATATGTATCAAAAATATGAATAAAGAATGGCAATAACGACATATCTATCAACAAGTACATCAAATGAAAAAGAATCAAGTGCTCTAACCAAAAGATAGAGTGGCTGAATAGAAAAGAAAACAAGAGCCTTACATATGCTGTCTACAAGAGACTCACTTCAGATTAAAAAACACACAGAGACTAAAAGGAAGAAGATAGAAAAAGATATTGCATGATTGACCTAGACGGTATTGTGCTGAATGGAGTACTTCAGAAAGACAAATGCTACATGATTTCACATACATGTGGACTCTAAAGAGCAAAATAAACAATGACAACAACAAAACAGAAAGAAACACGTAGATACAGCGAATATTTTGAGGGCTATTAGATGAGAGGGGTTTTGGGGGGTGTTGTGAAAAAGGGCAAAGGGATTAAGAAGTACAAATGGATAGTTACAAAATAGTCATGGAGATATAAAGTATAAAATAAGGAATATAGTCAATAATATTATAATAGATACGTAAGGGGGAAGAGAGGTACTAGATTTAGTGGGATGATAAGTTTGCGAGTTATATAGATCTCTAATTACTATGCCATACAACTGAAATTAATATATTGCATGCCAACTATAATTGAAAAAACTCATTGAATTGTACACTGTAAACATTAGCAAATAATTGTCTATTTTAATAAAGCTGTAAAAAAGACAAAAAAAGGAAGGGAAGTAATTACATGAATAGAAGAGGGGAATTTCCACTGGTGCTAGCTAGCTAAGTTCCTCTTCCGCTTCACATGGCTGGTTACTAATTCTGAAGTATGTCTGTAATCATCAGTCATCATGGGCAGGAGGTCTGCTTTCCTGTTAGCTTTACAAACAGTTGTTTGGGAGACAGTGTTGCTCTGGCCCTGTCCAGAGGTTGTTTTGCCCAGTTCAAACATTCCAAAGGTTCACAGAGAAAGACATGCAGGTCAGTTCCTCCAGAATGGCTGCTCTGGCTCCATTTCAAGTTGGCTCTGCTTACGTCAACTTTCCACAGGCATGTGCCCTTTTTATGATTTGTTCACAGGTGTGTTCACTTTAAAAATTTGTGAACTTTATGTTTTTTATAATTAAGCAAATAATTTTTTAAAAAAATAAATGAAAGTCTACTTTATTCTTTCCAGCTTCTCTAGGCAGTATGATTGACAGACTAAAAGCCATTTACAAGGTTGGAGGGGGTGGATATTCATTAGTATTAGCTCTTTAATATTTTATCTCCCTATATTTATATAGAAATAGGACGTGCATGCAGTTTTTCCAACTTTCCAGGATGTTGTTTACCTTAATAATACTTTCCATTGTTTGGGGAGTAGTGCAGAATTTTCCTACTCTTAATTTTGAAGAGTTTAATGAGTGATGTTTTCCCGCCTTCATTCATTCCACCAGTTAATCTTTCTTGTGAGCTTACTGGGATTCAGCATTGATACGACAAGCTCTGATTTTGACCCAGCATTGTTTACTAATTTTAGCTACCCAGTTTTCCCAGTTCTTGCCTGAATCCTAATGAATCTTTTTCTTTTTCTTCTCCTCTGTCCAGGCTCCAAACCATGAAGATCCTATGCCTTACCTCTTCTGGAGTCTCCCTGGCCTAAACCCCAGGTATTTCCATATGCTCAGCTCCCTACAGTGAGCTTGTTCTTTCCCTTTCTTGTCCCTGTTGGGCCATAATCAGAGTTACTTGTGTTTCCCATTTGAGTCTTTCAACAACTTTAGGAGGTGGCTCAATTGTACAGATGGGTCCCAGACCTGGATAGTCCCAGGCCTGGGACTGGCTGTGATCATTGCTTCTGGCTAGAAATAGGACCCAGGATTTAGAATGTTATATTAGTGTAGTAGGGCACCTGCACCTAAAATATGTAAACATAATTCAGCTTATTGTATCACGTATGTGTGGCTGAATGCCACTTTTGTACTCTGATATGTGTGGAGCCCATGTGGTCCCCTGGGGAGCAGAAGGGGAGCACAAGACAGGGAGCAGAAGAACAGCAGAGGCAGAAGTGCATTCCCCGCAACAGAACTGCGTTCCCCACAATAAAGTTGGTGCCTGCCGTTTCATTCTCATGTTGGCCCCTTGTGTATTCTTCCAACTGGGCATCTCACACCGAACCTTCCCTTCTCGATCAGCTCAGTGCTGACAGTACAGAAGGAGAAACAAGTTATAGGCAATTTACTCAAGATGCCCATCTTAGTGGAGTTAGAATTAAAACTTGATAGGAGGAGGACTTCTCTTGGCACTCCCCGAGTGTTCACCTCACTCAGATATATGTCCTCACCTGGAAGATGTCCCTAACTTTCTGGCTCAGGCATTGTAAAGGAGGACCACAAAATCCTAATCCCAACTTTTCTGAGTCTCTCCATGACCCCTCTTGACACAGGAGCAAGGAAAACATTTCTTGCCAAGTGAGCAGGTTCTGGGTCACCAGTTGAGGTAGAACTAAACATTCCCTGATGGATCAATGGGACAAAAAGAAGGTTTGAGGGTGTTGCCAAGGTTTACACAGGGAAAGATGGAGTTGCTATTATTTGAGTTTGAGAAGGGGGAGTCAGGAGTTTGATCTGTGGCATTTAAAAGTATCTATTGTGTCGCTCTGAGCACTAGTGCTGAGTCGGCTGCATGCAGATGGCACCAGGGACTTACAGGGAGACATTGTCAGAGTGACGGCCGAGGCGAGACCCACTCTGTATAGAAGTGCCTGCAGTATCCATTGTTTCCTGTTGAGCCCTGCCCCCTCTCAGTGTGCCGGACACAGCACTGCCATAGCCGTGACGTCATCAAACTGGATAACAGAGGTCTCTCTGCCCAGAGGATTCCTTGAAATCCTGCCTCACCCAACCCACAGCCCCACCCAAGCCATATCCAGGTATAGCCTTAATGAGTCAGGAGCTCCTTGATGAGCAGCGCCTAGACTCACACTGGAGACAGCTGGCCTCGGTTTCTGG
>NW_011889480.1:64093-66363 GCF_000151845.1 Pteropus vampyrus
ATAAATTCCTGACTAGGCAGGTCATGGTTGGTAGCTACACCCAAGGCCTATAACTTCTTTTGTAAGAGGTTTTAAGCCAGCCCTGTCTATCTTGTGAATCTAGGTTAACATACCTTTGAAATACCAGAAGGAATACCCATTGAAACAAGAATTAATGCTCAAGAAGGCACATAATCTTGTTAACTATCCTGTGATCCAATCCCTGCTTTGCTTCTCCAATCTTCTGTATATCCTCTCCTTAATTTCAAATGCATAAAAGGAGCTGCAAAACTGTTATTCTCTAGAGCATTTGAGATCTTGCTCCCTGGCACATGTCATCGGTTTGCCTCAAAAAAACTCTTATACAAATTTTCTACAGGTTTTGGATGTTTCTTATGGTGACAGTATAAAACAGCGGTCCCCAACCTTTTTTTTGCACCAGGCACTGGTTTCATGGAAGACAATTTTTTCATGGACCAGGGGCAAGAGGTTGTTTTGGAGTGATTCAGGCACATTACATTTATTGTGCACTTTATTTCTATTCTTATTACATTGTAATATATAATTAAATAATTGTGCAACTCACCTTAATGCAGAATCAGTGGGAGCCCTTAGCTTGTTTTCCTGCAACTAGATGGTCCCATCTTAGGGTGATGGAAGACAGTGACACTCGAAGTGCATTGCTTATGTCCAGTCTACTCCGAAATCTCATTTTGGTTGCTGTCACTGCAGAAAATCCTGCTTCACAAAGACAGGGTGTTGGAAAAGGAAGCAGGCTTTTTAGTGCTTTTGTAGCAATTTTAGGATATTCCGCCTTGACTTTAATCCAGAATGTATGGAGATTCAAAGTTGTCTCAAACATACTTTTAAGGCCACTGTCATTTGCGATCTCAAGCAGTTTATCCTCTTCCAGCACGGACAAAATCGATTCATCTGTCTTATTCACAAATGGGTCACGGATCCATTCCTTCCCAGTTCAGGGGGCTTTTGTGGTTGGGAAGTAATGCTCAAACTTTTCTGAAAGCTCAGACAGGTGATCATGCACCAGCTGGGAGAAAGAACGCCCTGGCTCAGTCTCTTTCAAAAATCTCTGCTAATGTTTGAAACATGTCAAAAATCCCTATGGTCACTTGTCGCCCCCATAACTTCAGTTTGGCTTTGAATGCAGCCACTTTATCTGCTGACTTGAACACAGTTCTTATTCTCCCCTGAAGTGACAGATTGAGTTGGTTAAATATGTCACACAAGTAAGCAAGTTTTGTGACCCATTCTGTGTCACTGAAATGTGCTGGCAGTGGTGATTCTTTTTCTAAAAGAAATCTCTGGAGCGGCTCTCATAACTCAAAAACTCTGGCCAGTGACCTTTAGAAAGAGAAGACGTGTGTTCTCTGCGTTCATCTCCTCACAGAGCTGCATGGACGGGTGTGAGTTAAAGGCATGTACTTTAATGTGGCTGATAATTTTAACTGCATCTTGCAAAATGTTAAGTTCAGGTGACATTTTTCGGCCAGCCAGCATTTGTCTGTGAATGACACAGTGCTTAGACTCACATTCAGAAGTGACCTCTTTGACCCAAGTAGTGAAGCCAGAAAGTCAGTCATGACAGCCACTTTATCTTTGCATATACTGACACAAAATGACCAATTCACTTTTCCTGATATGTAATCATTCAAAACCTTGAATAGTTCTGCAGCTGTGGTGTTGGTTGGCAACAAAATGCACATAACATTTCCTCATGCACATCCTTATGAAAAATATATTGTACAAAAACAAGCATTGTTACCTTTCTGCCAACGCTGGTAGACTCATCAATCTGGATTGCGTACCACAGTGACTCATTAAGCCTCTAACAATTGTGCCTCAATATCTCTGCTATTTTATCAATTCCTCTAGTGATGGTGCTAGCTGAAAGAGGAACATGAGCCACCTTTTGAATTGCAGCCTCTCCTAAAAGTTTATGACAAATGTCCTTAGCAGCAGGCAGGATCAACTCTTCACTCGTAGTAAAAAGCTTCTTTAGCAATGCGGTTAGCCGCTAAGATTGATGCTCTCAGTGCAGACACATTTGATAAAGTGGTGGTCTTCAACAATTGCTTCTGTTCTTCGTATTCACATTATTTTTCTTTTGAAAAACTTCAAAGGCTTGTCTTTCAATGCAGGGTGCTTGGTCTCGATGTGGCGAAGCAGTGTTGAACATTTCATGGCTTTGTTGGATAGCTGGTCTCCACATGCTATGGCTTGGAGAATATGAATTACCTATTGCAATGAACCTGTAATTTAAGTAGGACTCT
>NW_011889480.1:67288-70719 GCF_000151845.1 Pteropus vampyrus
TTTTTTTTTTTTTTTTTTTTTTTTTAGGCAAGGCAACCCTCGATTGACCTCACAGATTGCAAGAACCTTGCCAGCTTACAATCTCTCATTTTTTATTTTTTATGCCTACAGCACCCAGTCTTCCTGGGTGGTCTCCCATCCAAGAACTAACCAGGCCTGACCCTGCTTTAGCTTCCCAGATCAGAGGGGATCGGGCTTGTTCAGAGTAGCATGGCCGTAGTCTCTATGCTAATGTTAACTGGTATTTGTACACGCTCCTCACTGCTAGCATCACCACCTCAACTCCACCTCAGATCATCAGGCATTAGATTTTCATAAAAAACTCACAACCTAGATCCCTTGCATGTGTAGTCCACAGTAGGGTTTGGGCTCCTACAAGAGTCTAATGCCTGATTATCTGAGGTGGAGCCGAGGCAGTGATGCTAGTGCTGGGGAGCAGCTGCAAATACAGATGAAGTTTCTCTTGCTTGCCCACCACTCACCTCTTGCTGTGTGGCCCAGTTCCTAACAAGCCACGGACTGGTACCGGTCCAAGGCCCAGAGATTGAGGACTCCTGCTATAAAATATTCAAGTGGAGAGAGAATTCCATCTGGAATTCAGGGTAGAGGTGTGGGGTTGTGGATGGACATTTGAGTCTTGAGTGTATTGTCGACATAAGAAATGCTCAAACTTGTAGAGAATTTTAATGAGTTCATTTAAGCCAAACTGATGACAATGGCCAGGAAGCAAAATCTCAATAGATTGAGAAAATGCTTTGGAGAATGGCAGCTTTGCAACATATTTTATATATTAGAATCAAAAGAGGGGATATGAGGGTTACATTAAGAAAGGAGGCACCTGAAAATTGCAAAGGAAAGGGCTTGCAGAAATGACCAACTCAGTAGGTTGTAGATTAACCACATCTTATGGATCTTTAAATGGCATCCTGTAAACTTGTCACACCTAAAGGAGAAACAATCTGTAAATAGATAAGACTGATGGTCCAGAAATTCCTTCCCCGACTCGAAACTCCCCCTCCCATCCTGAGTCAGGAGGTGCATGTAGACCCTCAGACAAAGGAATTACATGCCCCTTGCATGGAACACTACCAGGGTATATAAACTGTAAGAAAGCTAACCAAAACGAGCTTGTGTCTTTTGCCTCACGGGCTCCGCCAGCCTAATAAACTCTTCTTCCACTAACAAAGTTGTCTGAGAGTCCAGATTCCTCCAACGGGTGTCACTTCTGGCAACAACATGAAATCCAATGATGGTAGATTAAGGTGGCAGGAGAAAGCAAAGTGGGGAAATCTCTAGGATTAGATAAAAAGTAAAATGGAGAGACATATTTCTTTTACATTGGTGGGTACAGGATAGTTAATAATTAACATTTATAGCGCATAGAGATGGTATGCAGAAAACAAGATAATCATGAGCTGTTCTGTGGTCTTGTGCTCTGGTGCAGTGGGCTGTGCCCTGAGCAGTCCAGAAAGAAGGAGATGACTCTAACATTCCAAGGGTATGTTATCTTATATGCACAAAGACAATAGACAGGCTCACTTAAGGTAAAGATTGACCTTTGTCAAAGAAGCCATAGGCCTAGGGTGTGACTACCCACCATGACCCACTTTTAGGAATTTTTATGTTCAAACCATCCTATGTGGGTAATTTCAGTCTCTGAGTTTATAGGCCCACCATGCTGGCCTCCGCTGACCTTGTCAGATTTAGTCTGTGTCCTCTTTTTTATCCACAGTATAAAAGCACTTAAAGCTTTGCGTTCACTGCTACTGTTGTGGCCTGTATAGAATAGACCAAACCAAGTATGCTCTTAAAGGCTGTTTATTAGCCGGCGGCTGTCCTGTACAAAGGAGCAGCCCCGAAATGCCAAGATACAAGGTTTTTAAGCCCTAAATCCCATTCCTCATTCATCTTAAACACAAAGGTCCATCTTTCTCCTATTCACTACCTGTCAACCCACTGGTCAGGTGTGCAAGCGGGGAGTACAGAAGCAGAAAGCTTGTTGTTAGAATGTTATGTTCCTATGGGTGATTGCCTATGTTCCCATGGGCAATAGCCAGTGTTCCCATGGGCGATGGCCAAACAGTAATTTTCAGCTTATATACAATTGATTATTTTTTATGCCACGCAAGCAAGCAGGGTTACACAGGCTAAAATTGGCAGTTAGCATACGAGCTCATTGTTACAAGTTTCATGATTAACAGAATGTAGTTAGGGGTTCCAGAAACTAGGACTAAGGTATAGACTTCTTTTGTCTAGTTTCAGGTTTTAATTATCCTTTAACCCTTTCACATTTCAGCAGGCTATCACATTCCCCACTGGTTTTAAGGCATATATCAAATCTTTGATTTCCTATAAACTGGGGGCAACTGAGGTACCCCTGTTATTTGAGTAGATAATACCATTAATTTAACAGCCTGGACTCTCTGTTTAATATAATTTATAAGGCAATTCACTATACATGGTCTAAACAGCAGTCCTAGAAAAGCCAATATCAAAAGTCCAGCAATAGATGACAATAATGTCGTTAACCAAGGGGCTGCATTAAATAAACCTTCATACCATGACTGACCTTGTAGTAGTTTTTAGTTCCATTTAAGCAATGTGGGTTGATGAGGATTGGCAGCCACACAAGCTGCAAGTAAAAATATTAAATCCGTGAAAGTCTTAATTTGAGGGGATCTCCAGTGGGCGTTGCTTTCTATCTCTGGTCAGGATCCGGAGGCTGGGCTGCTTTGAGTTGGGTGTGATGGATCCAATGGCGTCGTCCAGGGACCTTAACCGCTGTTGGTGTGGTCAAGACGACAGGAACCAAGCCTTCCCATCGAGGCTCAAGAGCAGCAGGTTGCACTTTCTTTATCCAGACCCAGTCACCCAGTCACATAAGAGTGGGACTGGAAGGAGAAGTTCTTATCTTCTCTGGTGGCCAACACCAGATGATTTACATCTCTTTGGGCTAATTGTAAAGCCTGCAAAGACTTAAGCAAGGACAGATTATGTACTTCTATTTCTTTTCTACTTCCTAGTTTGGGCAGTAAAGGGGGTGGACGCCCAAACATAATTTCATAAGGCGTTATTCCTTTTACATAGAGGGTACATCTAGCGCAGAGAAGTGAAAAGGGAAGGAGGCTTACCCAATTTTCGCCAGTTTCTAATTTATACTTAGTCAATGTTTCTTTTAAAGTCCTATTTATCCTCTCTACCTGGCCTGAACTCTGTGGTCTATAAGCACAATGCAATTTCCATTCTATTCCTAGTAATTTTGCCATAATTAGACTAGTTACAGCGATAAACGCTGGGCCATTGTTGGACCCCAATGTTATGGGCAGGCCAAATCTTGGAACTATCTCTGATACTAATTTCTTAGCTACTACTTGTGCAGTTTCATGCTTAGTGGGATAGGCCTCAGTCCATCCAGAGTATGTGTCAATAAA
>NW_011889480.1:70933-71200 GCF_000151845.1 Pteropus vampyrus
AGCCACGTCCTTGGCTAAACTTTTCAGTCCTGGAACCTAATAATCCCTTTTCAATAGTTCAATTAACTTGGTTCCTCCTAGATGGGTGGACTGGTGTGTTAAGTCCACTAAGGTCCTTCCCAAAGCCTGAGGAAGGAGCAGTCTTCCATTAGGGAGCATTCTCTATTCTTGTTTTCCCTTTTCTTCCCAGTCTTTCACTTAATTCCAAGTCGAACGGGGTATACTCAGGCCTTTCTTCAAAGGCCGGGGGAAGCTTTAAAGGCAAGA
>NW_011889480.1:72050-77910 GCF_000151845.1 Pteropus vampyrus
CGGCAATAACCTATTGTCCCTAGAAACTCCCGCATCTGCCTCTTAGTCTGTGGGGTAGGGATGCCAAGTATTGCCTGGATCCTGCTGGGTGAGAGCTTTCAGGTCCCTCTTTCTAAGTTATATCCCAGGTACGTGGCCTGTGAAGTGCAAAGCTGGGTCTTTTTGGCAAACACCGATACCCTTTCCTTTGGAGTTCTTGCAACAAATCCTTTGTCGCCTGTTGGCATTCTTCCTTTGTCTCAGCAGCTAGCAGTAAATCATCCACATACTACAAGAGCGTGACCTTCGGATGTTGTTGTCTATACTCAATCAAGTCTTTTCCTAATGCCTCATCAAACAATGTGGGGGAATTTTTAAATTCTTGTGGCAACCTAGTCCATGTTAGTTGTCCTAAAAACATTCCATCTGGATCTTCCCATTCAAAATGGACCAGCAGTTTCTGTTAAAACTGAGTAAGTTGCACCAGTATCAACTAAAAAGTTCACAGGTTTGCCCCCTACTTGCAAAGTTACCTTGGGCTCTCTGGGGCTCATTATATAAGAGCCCTGACATCCCTATTCATCTTCTAAAAGAATGAGGGGCCTTTTTTCTTCTTTTTCCTTAGAATTCTTCCCTTTTTCAGAGCACTCATTTTTCCAATGGCCTTTCTCCTTGCAAATAGCACATTGGTCTCTTCCTAGCCTGGGTTTTCTATTTTGGCCTTCTTCGTTGCTGGGTCCCCTTCTATTGTTAGGGATTTTTTTCCCAAGGAGGTCGGTTTCCTTGTTGTCCCACAAACATGACCTTCTGCACATACTCCCTATTGTTAAATACCTTCTGTGCTATCTCTAGTAGCTTGGATAAATTCTCACCCTCAAATCCTTCTAATTTTTATAATTTCTTTTTAATATCTGGGGCTGACTGACTAACAAAAGCCAAATTAATTGCCCATCTATTGACTGGATCTTCAGGATCTATAGGAGTATATAAGCGATAAGACTCCAGTAACCTTTCTAAAAAGGCAGATGGTGATTCACCTTTCCCCTGTAACACCTCACTTACCTTAGACAAATTTATTGGGTGATGGGCAGCCGCTCTTAGGCCCTGCAACAACAACTGGCGATACCGTTGGAGAGCCTCTTTATCTTGAGTGGTGTTGGGGTCCCAGTCGGGACGAGTACTGGAGAACACAAGTTGCATCCGAACAGGATCCGTTGTGGACTGACCTGTGGGTTCTAATACATGCTTTCTCCCTTCTTCTAAAGTTCTGCCTTTTTCCTCTGTAGTGAACAAAACCTGTAACGACTGTTGACAATCATCCCAGGTAGGCTGATGAGTAAAGAAAATGGTCTCAAGTAGAGAAGTTAACCCTTGTAGTTTTTCAGAAAATGGGGGGGGGGGTTCTGCAATTTCCAATTATACAAATCACTAGTAGTAAAAGGAACATACAACATCATAGGGGTGGTGTCTCCAGGTGGCATGACCTCTTTCAAGGGTGCCAACACGGGCACCAGTGATGTCGTGGAATCAGGGGGAGGCTGGTATTGCAACCCAGTACGGGTATGTGGGGGACTACTTAATTCTCCATGCGCTCCGAACCCCGAAACGTTGGGGCGCGGGTACGGAGGGGGTATGGCCAGTTCAGGTGGATCTTCTGGTGGAGCCAGCAATACTGGAGGCTTCTGGGGTGGGCTGGTTGGAACTGCTGCCATTATTGATGATACAGTACTTTGGCATGTTTTCAAATACTTAGGGGCATCTGACACGATATCAATCCATACATCAAGGTAAGGAGCTTGATCCGGGTGGCCTGGATTCCCATAAACTATACCTCTGACCCTGAAAGCCATTTGCAAGTCAAACGAACCTTCACTGGGCCACCCGACTCCAAGGGTGGGCCAGTCCAATTGACAAAATCTCTGTAAATCAAAAGGAGTTACCGAAGCCCCATATCCTTGTGCCCTTTTCCTAAAATCTTTAAAGTGATTAAGTAAACATTGGAGTGGTGTCAGTTTCCCAGGTGTTTGCCCCATTATTACACAAAACAGAGCAGAAGCAAACACAGACAATCAATCAGACAAACAGACAAATGAATAAGCACACTTAACACTAAACCTAGGTGGGGGTCTGTCGTCACAGCCCCCACTGGACCAGTGATCCTGTGTCGCGTCCGACTCACTAGGTCCCCTGGGCCCCCTTCTGATACAGCCTTAGAGCATACAGGTGGTTCCCCATTTTGCCACTGCCGAGAGGAGGGGGGATCCTGGCCCGGGCTGGGTGAAATCCCCAGAGGCCTTCCCAAGCACACGGGGATCCCCACCCCCATCACAGCAGCGACCACACAACCAACAGATCTCCTTACCTGAAGGTGTGGATCTCGCTGGGGCCTCCAAAATGTTGTGGCCTGTATAGAATAGACCAAACCAAGTATGCTCTTAAAGGCTGTTTATTAGCCGGTGGCTGTCCTGTACAAAGGAGCAGCCCAGAAATGGCAAGATACAAGGTTTTTAAGCCCTAAATCCCATTCCTCATTCTGTCTTAAACACAAAGGTCCATCTTTCTCCTATTCACTACCTGTCAACCCACTGGTCAGGTGTGCAAGCGGGGAGTACAGAAGCAGAAAGCTTGTTAGAAGAATATGTTCCTATGGGTGATTGCCTATGTTCCCATGGACAATAGCCAGTATTCCCATGGACGATGGCCAAACAGTAATTTTCAGCTTATATACAATTGATTATTTTTCATGCCACGCAAGCAAGCAGGGTTACACAGGCTAAAATTGGCAGTTAGCGTATGAGCTCATTGTTACAAGTTTCATGATTAACAGAATGTAGTTAGGGGTTCCAGAAACTAGGCCTAAGGTATAGATTTCCTTTGTCCAGTTTCAGGTTTTAATTATCCTTTAACCCTTTCACATTTCAGCAGGCTATCACACTACTACAGAGAAAATGATTATAAGATGAAAAGAAGCCTGAGCCCTGAGAACTGAGTCCTGAAGCACTCAAACAATCAGAAGTCGGGGAAATGATTATCTGAAACCACCAGGGCACTGCCACCATATCCATTTAAGCTTGAGAACTACATATCCCAGAATCCTTTAGGCACTATGTTTCCGGGTTAGAGCTTTCAAGGAAGTCCCACGAGATTTAGAAGGCGGAAGTGAGGCGGAAGCCATTACTCTGGGGAATGCGATCACTACTCTACTTACGGGGGGCCGTGGAGTACTCTGCTGCGGTTTCCTCTAAGATGTTGGGGTCCCTCTCTTTTCCTGTGGCACACTGGGCCTCAGTATGAGCTCGTCCTTTCAGTGCAGTTTTCGTGACCTCCGCTCCTACGGATTTCACCGTTAATAGGGTAAGCTCCGCTTTCCTCATTTAACCCTTTACCCTCAGCCTTCCTGAGGACCCGATAGGTCGACGAGGCGGGGAAAATTGGAGGGGCGGGGGTGGGTACCTGCGACTGGGAAGCCAGACAGCCAGGGCGAGGCGTTTGTTTTAGGCTCTGTGATCAGCGATATGAAACGCTGATGAAGGGCGACCGAGATTTAGGACTACTATATTTAGCGGCAAGGGGCGGGCGCTGGTGATCTGGTCAAAAAAACTGACAGCTGGGGGTGGAGACGGAAAAGCCTGGCCCAAATGAGTTTGGTGCATTATGAGGGCTCAGGATATTGGAGACCCCGAGGATAAACTTCTTTTCTTTTTGCTTTTCTGGTCAGTTTCCTTTTTTCCACAGTTTTGTCTACTATTAACACAGGCATACTGATTTTCTTTTTGGTAGTATTTCTCTTGACTGCCTTTTGTACTTAAACTTTTGGGTGCACTTGTCTGTTTTTATTTTAATAACTTGTAGTTGACTCTCATGTAAATAACTAGATTAAAAATTCACTTCAACATTGTTATTTAACATCAGAGTTTGTCCATTAATAGTTATTGTGATTACTAATATTTTGCATTGATTTTTACCATCCCGTTTGTTGCTTTCTGTTTAGCCTTTTCCTATAGGACCATGTGCAAAAAAAGGTAGGAAAACACACACTTAAAAAAAACAGCATTAGAGCAAATCCACAAACCAGGCCAAGAGAAGATTACGAAATCTTAGAAACCTGTGTGATCCTTAAGTGCATTCTCCTCTTCTCCCAAGATTTTCTTTATGCGTTTTACTGCTTATATGTTTTCCCCAAAATGTATTTCCTAATTTTGGTAATAATTTGTGAATAGACTCACACTCTTAGGTATTTTCAGGTGCATCTTTTTTTTTCCCATATTGATGCAACTGCATATTTTAATGATTTCTAAATATCTTGTAGATGAAGTTTGTACCCTACATTCTTTTTTCAGATACCTTACGGCTTAAATTGTACAGTCAGTTTACTAAGTTTCGTATACTGGGGTTTTGTTTTCAGGTTGTGTTCAATAATAAGTTTGAGAATGTTGGCATTATTAGGTCATTGAATCTTTTAAACAAATTATATATATTTATTTGCATCTTCTATAATGCCTTTTAATAAAGTTTTATGGGTACCAACAAAAGGAATTTAAGAATTTTTTTTGTTGTTAGATTTATTCCTGGGAACTTTTTGTTCTTGCTTTGAAATTACATTCTTTTCCAATAGCTTTGTATATTGAATTTGGGTTCTACAAGCTTGCTAAATTATATATCTCATAATTTTCGTGTAGTGTTTTGGATGTTCTTCACCGACAATTTTATCTGTATAGAATGAATAAGTAAATATTTATAGTTTTTGCTTATTACACATTTTTAAATTATTACTTTATGCTGGGCTGGCTGGGGATTTCCAGTAGCACTGAATGGAGTTCGGATAGAAGGCAGTCCTGTTTTCTTTTTGATCTTAAGGGAAATTAATTTTAATGCTTGCTGGGAACTTTTTTTTTTTTTTTTTAAGATAGTGTTTATTAGGTCAAGGAAGCTCTCTTCCTAGTTTAAGAGTTTTTCTCTTTTCTCATGAACAGCTGTGAGGTTTCTACAAGTGATTTTTTTCCCAGTATCTACTTTTGATATCTGTTTGTTGATGTATTTCAAACATCTTAAATAATGTCTGGCCTGCGATAGGTGCCATTACTGTTTGTGCATGGAAAAAATGAGTCAATAATATGCTCTTGTTACTTGTCTGATAGTGTGGTAAATTACATCACTGGAATTTTCTAATTTTTTATGAAATTAGCATTGGTAAATACCTTTCTTGGAAAGGATGCTTATTAATTGTATCATTTTGCCTTCTATTTGCTAATGTTTGGTGATTTAGACCTATGTTTGACTGAAATTGGCTTGTAATTTTCCTTTTCTGTTTCAGGTTTTTACCAGCTTCAAAAAATGGGTTGGGGTGTTGTTTCCTCTTTTTTCTAAACTCTGGAGTATTTTGCATAAGAGTAGAATGACTTGTTCCATAAAGGGAGCTGTACCAGGAAAAACCATTAAGGTCTGGAGTTTACTTTGTGGGAATTTTTAAAGCTGTTGTTTCAGTTCCCTTAAAGGTCATAGGGCATCCAAATTTTCCATTTCATTATGGTAAGTAAAATATTTTTAGAAATTTATTCATACCATCTAAGGTTTAAATTGTATAGTCAAAGTTGTTAATAATGTGCTCTTATTTTAATGCTTGCTACATCTGTAATGTTACCTGTTTTTTTCACTTCTATATTTATGTGCTTCTTTTTTAAAAAAAAATCCAGCCAGGATTTGGTCAGTTTTGTTTTTCTCAAAGAACTTTTGGCTTGATCAAACCACATTATAATATGTATGTTTTCTGTTTCATTATTTTCTGTTATCATTTCTTTACTTTTACTTTTTTTTAAAATTTATTTTAATTACTTTCAAGAAAACAGTACATTGGTTAGACATATATATAGTTTGTAAAATA
>NW_011889480.1:79375-104849 GCF_000151845.1 Pteropus vampyrus
GATGTGGCTTGGGTGGGGCTGTGGGTTGGGGGGCTGGGGTTTCAGGGAATCCTCTGGGCAGGGCAACCTCTGTTATCCATTTTAATGCTGTCTCAGCTATGGCGGAGCTGGGTCTGCACATTGGGAAGGGGGAGGACTCAACAGAAGGATAATGAATACTGCTGGCATTTCCGCCAGGGAGAAAGTCTCGCCTCCCGTGCTTGCTCCAACAACTCAATGTCTCGCCTCCCGTGCTTGCTCCAACAACTCAATGTACCCTTGTAATCCCTGGGATCCCCTGAGCAGCTACCCTCACAGTGGTGGTAAGAAGAAGCAGGTCCATCTCTGTGAAAGTTCGCTCGCTGGCACGGCCCCTTTAAGTGGCATCTGCAGCTGTCGCAGCCTTGATCCCACTGAAAGCTGCTTGGGACTGGGCAACTTTGCATCCTCACCCCGTCCTACCTCTAATCATTGCAGAGTGATTTCTTCTCTCCATAGTTGTAGGGCTTCTGTTCATCTATACCCCCTAGGCGACTGTACTTGCTGTTTGCTCCGTGTTTCCATCTCAACTTTGATGTGGTCGCAAGAGAGGATGAACAAAGCTTCTATCATGTACGCCATTTTGCCCAGTCTCCGAGCTTTGTATTTTTAATTTATTTTCTTTTTTGTATTTTTGAGGCTCTGTTATACATACAGGTATATTTAGGTTTTTCTTGAATTATGGTTTTCATTATGTAATACCTCAGTTTTCTCTCTGAGCCTTTTTGCCTTAATGTATTCTATCTAGCGTTAATATATTTAAACAAGCTTTTTCAAAATGTGCGTTGTATATTTTTTAATTTCCATTCTTGTTATGTCCTTATGTTTTAGATATGTCTTGTAAACAGCATATAACTGGATTATTTTTAATCCATTTTGAGAATACTTCAGTTGAAGCATTTAGTCCATTAACATGTGTTAATATATTTGATTGTTGAATTTGTTCTTTTTCAATTTCTTTTTTCTTTAGCTTCCCTTGATTTAAGTATTTTTTTATTCTACTTTTTTTTCCTGAACATTATGAATTTATTTTCGTATTTACTCTGAAGAAATTAGTCTTAGGAGGGCAGACATCTCCTTGTTTGTAATAGGAGAGAAAATTATAGATTAGTTGTGGGGGGAATTTTTGTATAATCAGAGACCAGAAAGTAAGAAAGATTCCTTTAAACTTTTTAAAATAAAATATAATTTACAAGAAAATACACAGATCTTAGGTAATCAGTTTGATAATTTTTTGACAGTTGGTACATTGTATAACCACTATCAAAAAGAAAATTAGAAAATTTCAGTTGCCCTAGAAAGTTCCCTCTCACTTTTCTCAGTCTATCCCCATCTCATGCTCCTTCTTTGAAGCAACTACTTTTTTACTTCTATCGACTTATATAAACAGATTTTTCTATTGACCTAAATACATTTTGCCTATTCGTGAATGTCTTGTAATTGATATGATAGAGCTTTTTTTTATTTTTATCTAGCTTCTGTGGGTCAACATTACAGAGACATAGCCATGTTATGTCTCTTAGTTTCTTTTTATTGTTGAGTATTATTCTATTGTAAATACCACAGGTCGTTTATCCGTTTTCTTGTTGATGGATATTTAGATTGCGTACATTTTTTTGGCTATTATGAATTCAATTGCTGTGAACATTTTTGTGTGAGTCTTGGACATGTTTTGAAGGTTTTCCTTTGGGTAAATATCTAAGCGTGGGATTGCTCAGTCAAATGATAGGTGTACTATTTAAGAAACTGGCACATTGGTTTCCAAAGTGGTTGAACCATTTCTGATTCCCACCATCAGTATATAGGAGTTGGAGGTATGCCACATCCTTGCCAACATTTAATGTTGACGGTCTTTTTATTTTGGCCGCCCTAGAGGGTTGAAATGTTATTATTTCTAATTTACATTTATCTAATGATTAATGATGTTAAATACCTTTAGCCATGCTTATTATATTGGTCATTAAATATTTTTTTAATTAAATTTTTGAAGTATCTAAGTCTGACCTTTTTTGTTGAGTTTGTACCTTTTTTATTATTGTTTTGTAGGAGTGCTTTAATCTGAATATGAATTCTTTGTCAGGTGTATGTACCTCAGATATTTTTCCCCAATCTGTGGCTTGTTTTTTTTTTTTTTTGTTTTTGTTTTTGTTTTTAAATTGAGGTATAATTGACAAAACATATCAATGTCAGGTATACAGTATAATAATTGGACATTTTTATGTGTTGCAAAATGATCACAATAAGTTCAGTTAACACCCCTCATCACATATAGTTACAAAAAATTTTTTTCTTATCGTGAGAACTCTCAAGATCCACTCTCCTAACTACTTTCAAATAGGCTATACAATATTATTAACTATAGTCACCATGCTATACATTACATCCTCATGACTTTCTTGTTTTATAACTGGAAATTTGGACCTTTTGACCTCTTTTACCCATTTTACCTACTCCCACCTCAGGCAACCACCAATCTGTTTTCTATATTCATGACCTTTTTGTTTTGTTTCATATTGTCTTTTTTAGGTTTCTACATATAAGTGAGAACATATGATACTTCTCTTTTTCTGATTTATTTCACTTGGTATAATGCTCTCAAAGACTGTCAATGTCGGAAATAAGATTTTTTTTTTTTTTTTATGACCATGTGTATATACCGCATTTTCTTTATCCACTTATTTGCTGATGGGCATTTAGATTGTTTCTATGTCTTGACTATTATAAATAATGCTGTAATCAACGTGGAGGTGGAGATATCTCTTTGAATTAGTGTTATCTTTTTTAGATAAATACCCAGAAGTGGAATTGCTGGATCATAAGATAGTTCTAGTTTTTAATTTTGTGCAGACTGGTCTTCCCAAATATTTTCAGGGAGGAGGTAGATGGTTGGAATTATCCAGGCTGGTCTTTTGCTCGTTCTGGGTTATAATAGGCAGAGGGTTAAAGGAGTTTGGAAAAGTTAATTGTAGAAGTGATGGATCATGCTGAGTCTCAGCTGGATAGGTGGGGCAGTGAGAAGGGAAATTTGCTATTAGGTAGCAAGATTGTAGGAGCATGGGTGGCCTAGAATTGTCTCTAAAGTAAAAAGAGTTCATGTGAGAAAACTGTTGTGTAGAAGTTTTGTCGAGAAAGCATATTTCTAAATTATTGTCTGCGAGGTAAAATTGATTCTAGTAGTGACAAGGCCTGCGCATTGGCTGACAGGTGTATATGTTGGCTTGGAGTATGGGGCTAAACAGCGTTGGAGATTGGAACACATGTTGCTAGATGGACCATTCTAAACCATGCCAATCCTAGAAGTGGAAGAACAGAAGCCTGGGGCCCAAGTGTTTAATGAGTGAGGGAGTTTAACAGAATTGTACTTGGTAAATCCTACTTGAGGCAGGTCAGGGCTCTCCATCACACTGCCTGGATGTTTTGCCCAAATAAGGTAAAGACAGACCTTGCTGCTCAAAAGAGGAGATACTGGAAAGCAAGAATCAGAATTGTCCTGTGAGCAGGAGAGATAGAAAGTCTTTGACTTCTCCTAGTAGTCTTTTTATCATTCACTGCAGATGCCTGCTCAGAATCCCATGAGAGCAAGGGAGTAGCTTTCTGGTGCCAGTCCCCTGCTGTTAAGGCGAATTTATTATCACCTTCACGGGATGGCAGCTCTTGGTCTCTCTCCCACATGTGGTAAGTTCTTGGGGTAAAAAAATGCCCTCGGAAATTAAGCTTAAATGGCCCCTGCCACTTGACGGAGGTCAAGCGTGTGCAAGGCCAGAGGGAGGGCTGCCAGGGGAGGATGCATGAACTGTAAAGCAGTGGGAGCAAAGCCTTGGGAGGCCCTCCAGTTGACTGTGTCTGATTCAGGGTCTTTGTGAGTTTGGGTGAGGGAGGAAGTGTGTGCAGTTGGTGTGACAGGAAGGACACAAGTATGGATAACCCTGTGCTATCCCATTTTTTTATTTTGATAAATCTGAATAAAGTAAAAGCTCTTTATTTCTTAGAGCTTTAACTTTTCACTCAAAATTGAGACTGTATACCACTTTTTTTATGAGTATGTTGGTCCACTTCTCTTTCCTGTCCTTGAGTAGAGCTGGCCTGCTCTGGTTTGCTGCAATATGTGTGTGTGTATGAGTGTGTGTGTGTGTGTGTGTGTGTGTGTGTGTGTGTGTGTGTGTGTATGTTGATTGGGAATGTGTACTGCACACTGATAGGTAGTGTGGATGGTTTCCTGGTTTGTGTCAGGTAGGCTTTAATTCTCATGGATTTTGTTTTCTCTAGCTATATCCACCCAGGACCCTGCCCATATCCAGGAGTCAGAAATTACTCTTTCTTCAAAAGATCATTTCTGTCACCAGGATGTGGACCTGCTTGCTTGTAAAGGCCTGGAGCCTCATATGCCAACTAATGTTGGTTCTCAGGTACACTAGGATCTTAGGGCCCGCAGAGGGTGGGAGAGGCACTTTCTAGAACACTCCCAATATCACATGTTAAAACTTTTAGATCTTCATCCAGACTAATCAGTGCCTGATCAGGACACAAGAGAAAGAGCCAAAGAATGTTATGAGGCTGTCCTGGTAATATGGTTTTTAGGGGAAATGACTTAAATGTCCCTCTCATAATATGGCTCAGAGTGCTCAAGCCAGGCTAGAAGTGGGGAGAGATTTTGGTTCCCTGTCAGAGTTGCATTTGAAGCAATGAGACAGAATGAGATCATCTCATAGGGAAGAGAAGACAACTGCTGGCTGACTTTTGGAGTAAATGTTGAGACACCAAAACCCTATATTGCAAATCCTTTGTTTTGAGTCTCTCATACCCAGTCTTCAGCCTCTGCTGTCTTTGAACACAAGCTGGTTTCTCACTGACTCCAGATGTGTGTGGTGTTGCAGGAATCAGTGACTTTCCAGGATGTTGCAGTGGACTTTACTGAGAAGGAGTGGCCCTTGCTGGATTCTTCTCAGAGAAAACTATACAAAGATGTGATGCTGGAGAACTATAGCAACCTCGCCTCAGTGGGTAATACTGGCATCATTTCTTCACTCCTGAATCTAATGTTTTTATTTTAAGTACTTGCCATGACCCAAGAACTGTGTGGGGATTTGGAACACAATTGTGAACAAGCCGACCTGGTACTTATCCTCTTGGATTGACCTTAGAGGTTGTCAAGTGTCTGAGCTTGGGCATAGGTTTCTGAATTAAGAAATTCTTAATTTGAAGGGCAAAAACATATGGGTATTTGTGATTTTGCTTTTTATGAAAGCCTTTCACTGTGTCCCTTAGAAATTTGTCTCCATCATTTTGCTGCTCCTAAGTCAGTCTTGTCCATCTTCAGAACTCTGACTTCAGAACACGTGTCCTCTGCACGATCCTCCCTCAACATGTGTCTTTCCTGTGAGTAGGGTGTCAGGTGAGCAAACCCAGCCTCATCTCCCACTTGGAGCAAGAAGAGGAGCTGAGGACAGAGGAGAGGGAATGTCACCGAAGCACTTGTCCTGGTAAGCACCAGACAAACACGGGTGCTTCTGAGTATTGGCTCTGTCCAGTGACTAGGGTGGAGGGAGATCCATTAGGAAATATCACCCCAGGAAATTTGAAAATGCTCATTCTCTTTCACTCCTCCTCAGTTCTCTCAGAAATTTTTTGGTGTCACTAATTCTCCACCTTTAAATTTGACATGGCCATGTGGACTTTGCTTCACCCTTTCATATTCTGCATTCCTGATCATACTCTTTCTGTCATTATCAATGTTAGTCTTTGAAAAGTTACTTCTTAGTGATTTGATGTAAAAGTCTACCCCTGTCATTACCAAGTATCTCACAGGGCCAAAATTTTCAGTCATTATTACTGAAGTTGCATCCTTCCTTTTCATATCGCTTGCTTTCTTTAGGGTTTATATTTGCCAGTGATTTGTTTTTGTCACCATCATCCCACCATTTCCATTTTCCCGCAAGTTAATCTTTTTCTAATTTGTTTCAGATTGGGAGACGCCATCTAAAACCAAATGGTCCATTCTTATGGAAGATATTTTTGGGAAAGAAACATCTGGTGGTGTGACAATGGTAAGATTTCCTTGGGATAATTCCGCATCTTCAACATTAGGATAATACTTGGGCAGCTCAAGTTAGAAAAGCAGCTTAAGAACCAGGAAAATGGCAGTCCTCAAGAGACAATGGATATTACTAATTTGGGGAGGAAACCTTAAACCTCACCCCCAACTTTTCCACCTAGAGTTCTCATGAGTAAATTTTTTCATAGCTATGTCTGAGGTAGTGAGTGTTGGGGCTCAGTTCAGATTTTAACAGTTAACAGTATATATATGAAAAGCTTTGTAAGAATTATATACGTGGAGCCTTAGGGCATAGCATGAACCTGTTCTATTAGATAGAGCCCAGATGAGGTAAGAGCAATACTTTTGCACTTTAAATTATGACATCTTTAGTCATAGTGATGTGCTTCGATTTATGTTAGTTTATGTGCAATAATTCTTAGGAATGTAATGAATATAGAAAATGCTTTAATCAGCGCTCATCTCGATTAATAGGAAAGAATTCGTCTTGGAGAGAAATCTACTGAATATGCTCACCTGTTTGAAGTCTTCAACATTGGAGCTCATCTTACTCAGCAAATGGGAAGGCACACTGGCAAGAAGCCCTATCACCGTCGGGACTATGGCATGATTTGCAAGAATAGGTCACATCTAACCCAACACACGAGCATTTACAATGGGAGAAAAATGCATGAATGTCATCAGTGCCAAAAAGCTTTCACCACGAGTGCTTCCCTTACACGGCACAGAAGAATACATACTGGGGAGAAACCCTATGAATGCAATGCTTGTGGGAAAGCTTTCAACGATCCCTCAGCCCTTAGGAGTCATGCAAGAACTCACCTCACAGAGAAGCCCTTTGACTGCAGTCAGTGTGGAAATGCATTCCGAACCCTCTCCGCCCTGAAAATACACATGAGAGTTCACACTGGGGAAAGACCTTACAAGTGTGATGAATGTGGGAAGGCATATGGCAGGAGCTGCCACCTCATTGCACACAAAAGAACACACACTGGAGAGAGACCCTATGAATGTCACGACTGTGGGAAAGCTTTCCAGCATCCCTCACATCTCAAAGAGCATGTCAGGAATCATACTGGTGAAAAACCCTATGAATGCACACAGTGTGGAAAAGCCTTTCGATGGAAATCTAACTTTAATTTGCACAAGAAGAACCACATGGTAGAGAAAACATATGAATGTAAAGAATGTGGGAAGTCCTTTGGTGATCTCTTGTCACGGAGAAAACACATGCGAATTCATGTTGTAAAGAAACCTGTTGAATGTAGGCAGTGTGGGAAAGCATTCAGAAACCAGTCCATCCTTAAGACACATATGAATTCTCACACTGGAGAGAAACCATATGGGTGTGATCTATGTGGGAAAGCCTTCAGTGCAAGCTCAAACCTAACTGCACACAGGAAAATACACACTCAAGAGAGACGCTATGAATGTGCCGCCTGTGGGAAAGTCTTCGGTGATTATTTATCCCGGAGGAGGCACATGAGCGTTCATCTTGTAAAGAAGCGTGTTGAATGTAGACAGTGTGGGAAAGCCTTCAGAAACCAGTCAACACTTAAGACGCACATGAGGAGTCACACAGGAGAGAAGCCGTACGAGTGTGATCACTGTGGGAAAGCCTTCAGCATAGGCTCAAACCTTAATGTGCACAGGAGAATACACACTGGTGAGAAGCCTTATGAATGCCTGGCCTGTGGGAAAGCCTTCAGTGATCATTCATCTCTTCGGAGTCATGTGAAAACTCACCGAGGAGAGAAACTCTTGGTGTCATCAGTGTGGAAAAGGCTCCAATGACAGTCTTCTTTAATAACATGAGACCTCAGACTAAAACGTAACCTCATAAGCGTAAGGAAGACAGGAAAGCCTTTATGAACCCATCTTAGCACAAAAGAGTACATGTAACTTGGGAGAAATGCAGTGTATGTAATAATTGTGGAAAGACTCGAATTTTCTTCTCATCACTTCAGAGATTTGTGAGAACTCACACTGGGGGGAGAACACAAATATCTGTGGCATGGAGAAGCTGTCAGTCTACATTTAACTCTTAACAAACATGAGAACTTAGGGAGAGAAACCCCAGCCTGGCATTTAATGTAGAAATGACTTCAGCACTACCTTGCGCCTTCTGGACACATGAGTAAGCACACTAGAGAGAATCTGCAAATTTAATGACTAGGCAAAACTTTCTTGGTTTCACTACATTCTTCATGTGAAAAATAACAAAAGAAAAACATCTATAAAGTAAAAAACATGGAAAAGTCAGTAACAGGTCAGCAAATAGCAGGCAACTGTCTGACTTCGTATAGCTAAGAATATCTTATATTTTTAAGGTAGAAAATTGTGACAGACCATACGTGACCCACAAAGTCTTCAATACTTGCTGTCTAGCTCTAGACAGAAAAAAGTTTGCTAACACCTGTTTGCACAGCAATGTTTCTCAAGAGGGAGTTTTGCTCTCCAGGTGACATTTGGCAGTATCTGGGGACATTTGGTTGGTAAAACTAGGAGAGGTGCTCCTGGCATGTAATTGGAAGACATCAAGGATGATCTTAAATATCCTACGTACGATGCATAGGAGCCCCCCAGAACAAAGACTTATGTGTCCTCAAATAATGAGAGGTTGAGAAAGATTAACTTACGACAGTACTTCAATTTTTTTGAAACTTGAGTACCCACTCTAAGAGAATTTTCTGTGTAAAACTTCAAAAATATAGTCTATGTAATTCAGGAAATGTGTGATAACCCCCACTGCAGACAGTCCCTGTATAGAGATGATTTCAGCCACAGACCCCCTCACTTGTGCTAATGAGAATTCATTCGTACCCCCAGTGGAATTTTCTAGGGAATATGAAAATTGCATTCGTTAGTCTTTCATAATAAAACAGACCCTCATTAATTTTTAGTCTTTGTTTTTGAGATTTAAATTACCCTGACACTGCATCACAAAAGGTTTGTATGTATTATTTTTATTATTTCATTCTTGATAGTGTGTTAATTTCCTTTTGGATGACTTGCTCGATCAATGGATTCTGCAGAATCTTATGTACTGTGTAACATGGTTGTTGCGAGTATCTGATTCAAATGCATTGTGATCAGAGCATGATGTCTTTAGTAGGTAGATCTTTTGGAATGTTCTCAGCTTCTTGTCTGGTCAAGAGTGGCATATACTTCTAGTTGCTTTCCTGGTATTTCATCTTTCATATCAAGAAAACCCAAGTTTTGTCACATTAGTAAGGTGTGCTATTTTTAAAATCTCTTACAAGTTTTCTTGGAATTAGTACAGTCCATATCCTGCAGTCTGGCCATTGACAAACAAGCGTATGTTATTGGATGGGTTGTGAGAAGGCTCTTGAAAAGAGGGTCATTCTTACATGGATTCTTCTTCATGTTTTTGTTGTTTTTTGCTCTTCCCTCTACTTCTCGCCTTGCAAGGAGATCCAGTACCTAGTGTTAAAAGATTCATCTTGTGCCCATGGGGATGCAAACCACAGGCTAAGGAGAATCCTGCAGAAAACTCACAAATGATTGTGGCCTACCCAGTGGCTTCTTTGAGCATCTACACTAGCCCTGGATTTTTTTATTTCCAAACTTCTGTTACATGAAAAAAATAAAACTAATTGGTTTAAGCTGCTATTTCTTTTTTTTTTTTCGTATTTAACATTTTTTTTTTTTTTATTAGTGGGAGGGTTCTGCTGCACCCAGCTGGATGCTTTCTATAACCCATTCACCTGGTCATTAGTGAGATTTTATAACTGCTACAGGTCTGGGTATAATCTGCTTATGCTTTTAATTGTTAGATATGGATCTCCAAATTCCTTTTTTATTTTTTTAATTAAACATTGGGTGACATTGGTTAGTAAAATTATATAGATTTAAAGTGTACAGTTCAATAATACATCATCCATATATTGTATTGTGTTCACCACCCAAAGTCAAAATCTTCCCTTACAATATATTTGACCCCTCTCCAGGAGTCCGGCCTTTAAACCAAGTTTTTAAATTTGTATTTCAAGTCTTTGATGTATTTAAACATTTATCTTCCTGACTTTTTGTATTGAACTGTATTCTCCCTAGATTCCTAAGAAGCAGGAGCCATCAGTTTCTTCCTTTTGCATATGAGAATCTGAAGCAAGGAAATATAGGTGACTTGTCTGAATCAACTTGTTAGAAGTAGTAGTGCTTGTATTTGAACCCTGGTCTCTGGCTCCAGAGTCCATATTTCTTTCATGTCAGATCTTGTTTATGTCCCAAGTCTTGAGTGAATTAAGATATTTGCCTTTGTGGTGCTTACATTCTACTTCGGGTCAAGGCACCTGATAAATGGGTTTGTATCTCAGATGGTGCTCAGTGCACTGGAGGGAAAATTAAACGTGATGATGAGAAGTAATGTAGAATTTAGTGGAGCTATGGGGTAGATAGGGAAATCTTTTCATTTAAGGGACATTTGGGCAGAGATGCAAATGAACTGCAAGGGTGGGCTGTATTGTAATGTGGGAAGAGTGCCCTTGGCAGTTCAAAGTCCATGAAAAAGGATCATCCTTGAGATAGCCACATGCTTGAGACAAAGGGACCAGTGTCACTGGAGTGGGTCAAGCTTGCCAGTTGCAGAAGATAATGAGGTCAGAGCCAGATCAGAGTCCTGATCATGGGGACATTTTGTAGGTTAACTGGAAGGATTGGCCATTCACTCTCAGTGTGTTGAGAAGTCCATGGAGGATTTTAAACAAGAGTAGTGACAACTATCCAATTTCTGTTTTTAAAGGATTACAGTGATTTCTGGGTTTATAGGCTAAATACAGGGACAAGGTAACAAACTGGAAGGCCACTGCCTTCAAGTTAGGTACAATGGTGGTCAAATTAGTAGTAGTGGAGGTTTGAGAGTCACATTGACAACTATAGCCATAGTTTCTTTTTCACTTCCAGATACTGATTCTTTGTATTATTATCTCACAGCTTATTAACCTTTTCTACTGCTGATGTACAGTTACTGGACTGTTTCCATTTTTCCCAGTCATGAGCAATGCTGCTTTAAGAAAATTTTACAGACCTTCTAGAATATCGATGAGTTACTCCAGGAGTGTGAAATGGCTGAGTTGTAAGGTTTGAGCATGTTCTATTTATGAGTATAATGCCGAAGTCATTTCTGCAATGTTTGTATAATACTTTGTGTATGTGTGATAACATTCAAAACAGGTACTGAAATGCAGAAGGGTTTAATTCATGTAAATTATCACACAAACACATCCATGTAATCAGGCAAGAAGAAGTATTACCAGCTGGTATCCCTTCTTGCCTCATCCAAATGACAAACCCTTCCCTACGCTCCACAGGTGACCAATATTGTGACTGACATGTGTTGGGTATTTTGTTTTACTTACAAATAGAACCGTATAACATATGTTCTTTTGTGTTTCTGAGTTTTCCCTAATTTTTTGTGAAATTGATTTATGTTGTTTTGAGTAACTCTAACTAGCACATTTTCTTATATTCCATTATTTGAATATCTTGCAATTTGTTTAAGCAATTTGCATTGATGGACATTCAACTTTCCAGCTTGGGGCTGTTGTAATAATGCTGCTATGAGCATATTTTAGTATTTCTGACAGTGCACAAGTACATGTACTTCTCTTAGGTGTATACCCTGGACTGAAATTTCTGGGTCATATGGGATACATATGTTTATTTTTCATAGATGATGCCAGTTTTCCAAGTGATTGTGCAAATTTGTTTACTAAGAAGCTATTTTATTGATTTGGATAAGATACTAAAGTTGCCTGCCTCTTTCTTACTGCTTTATGTATTCCACCTGTGAGCCCTATGGTTGGATATATTTTGTAAATATTTTGTCCACTCTGTAGCTTGTCTCTTCAGTGTTTTAATTGGTATTTTTTTATTTTTTATTTTTTTTTATAAAATGAGATCTTAATTTTAACGTCATCTAATCTTTATGGGCGGTATGCATCTGTTCCTGAGTAAGAAATATTTGCCTGCCTTGAAGGCAAGATACTCTACATTTTTTCAAGTTTTGTTTAGCATACATATATCTACAGTCCACTTGGAATTGATTTTTTGTGTATTATATGAGGTAGGATTAAGTTTTATTTTTCCACATTGACCCATCATTCATTTAAAAAGTACTTTACTCCAGAGATCTGGGATGTCACCTTTATCACATACTGAATTCTATGTGTATTTGGCCTAATTCTGAACCTTATTCTGTTGGTCTGTTTATCTATTCATACACCATACCACAATTTTTTAAATTATAAGAGACTTTATAATAAGTTTTAATGTATGTTCCCCCTCATGGTTTTTCTTTTTTAGTGTTTCCCCTGGGTATTCTTGCTTTTTTTTTTTTTTATATGCACTTTTTTATTATTTTGTCCAGTGCCATAAAAATTAGCTTGTTGGTATTTTTATTGTCATTACCTTGAATTTATAAGTCAACTTGGGGAGAACTAATATCTCTATAATGTTACATCTTCTTATCCAAGAAAAGGGATGTCTTTTCCATTTGTTTAAGTCTACTTTAGTGTTTGTTAGGAATGTTTAAATTTATCCTTATAACAAGTTTTTGTTGTTTTTCCTAAGTATTTGATCCTTCATTGTAAGTGAAATTTTCTCTACCATTATGTCTTCTCTTCACAATTTATGTATGCAAAAGCTAGTAATTTCATTTCTTAATTTTATAACTTGCTACTTCGCTGAATTCTTTTATTTTTTGAGGTTTATTATTGCATTTCGTGGGTTTTCCAGGCATACTGCCATACTATCTTCAAATTGAGATAGCTTTACTTGTTTACCAATTCTTATGCCTCTAATTGTTTTTGCTTGTCTGTTTGCATTGTCTAGTACAGTGATAAACAGTAGCAGAGAAAGTGGGCATTCTTGCCTTGTTTTAGGGGTAATGCCCCTTATTTTTTTCCCATTAATTCAGATGGTGTCTTTTAGAGCTAAAGTATATATTTATTTTATCATATTGAGAAGGGTTTCTATATTCTTGAATGTTTTACCAGGAATAGGTGTTGAATTTTGTCAAAGTCTTTCTGAGTATCTGTGAAGAGGATCATGATTTCTTTCCTCTGATTTATTAATATATCATATGATATTAATAAATTTCTCAATATTCAACAAATTTTGCATTCCTAGAATAAATGTCACTTGGTCGTGGTGTATTATTTTTCCCCCAGCCTTATCGTATTGAAATATAATAGTTGCTCGTATTTACATTGTACAATTCAATGAGTTTCTTTTTTCAATTATAGTCGGCATAACAATAATATATTAGTTTCACTTGTACAGCATAGTGATTAGAGCTTAAGCGATCACTCCACTAAATCTAGTACCTCTCTTCCCCCTTACATATTTATTACAACACTGTTGACTATTTTTCTTATGCTACAATCCATGACTATTTTGTAATTGTCCATTTGTATTAATCCTTTTGCCCTTTTTCATTGTCCTTCCAACCCTCCTCCTGTCTAGTAGCCTTCAAAATATTCTCTGTGTCTATGACTTTGTTTCTGTTTTTGTTATTGCTTATTTTGTTCTTTAGATTCCACATGTACATGAAATCACGTGGTATTTGTCTTTCTCTATTTGACTTACTCCATTTAGCACAATACCCTCTAGGTCCATCAAAGCAATATCTTTTTCCATCCTCTTCTTTTTAGTTTGTGTGCGTCTTTTTATCTGAAGTGCGTCTCTTGTAGGCAGCATATATAGGAGTCTTGTTTCCTTATCCATTCAGCCACCCTGTCCTTTGGTTGGAGCACTGAATTCTTTTCCATTTGAGATAGTTGTTGATAGATATGTAGTTATTACTATTTTTTATTCGTGATTTTGATATATGATTTTTCTTAAGTCTCTCCAACATTTTCTTTAATAGTGGCTTGGTTGAATACCTTTAGCTTATTTTTGTCTGGGAAGCTCTTTATCTGTTCTTCAGTTCTAAATGATAGCTTTGCTAGATAAAATATTCTTGGTTGTAGATCCTGTGTTTTCATCACATTGGATATTTTGTGCCAAGACCTGTCCTGCAAATGTTTCTTTTGAGAAATCAGGTCCCAGTCTTATGGGAGCTCTCTTATAGGTAGCTAATTGCTTTTCTCTTGCTACTTTTAAGATTCTCTCTTTGTATTTAACCTTTGGCATTTTAATTATGATATGTCTTGGTGTGGGCCTCTTTGGGTTCCTTTTTCTTGGGACTCTCTGAGCTTTCTGGGGCTATATCTGTTACCTTCACCAGGTTAGGGAAGTTTTCCTTCATTTTTTTTTTCAAATAGCTTTTCCATTTCTTGTTCTCCCTCTCCTCCTTCAGGTACCCCTATTACATGAAGGTATTACACTTAATTTTGTCCCAAAGACTCCTTAAGTTATTATAGTCTTGTCTTCTTTTTTCTTGCTGTTCTGATTGGGTGACCTTGGCTTCCCCATCCTTTCTATTGTTGGTTCAATCCTCTTCTTCATCCACACTATTAATTCCTTCTAACATACTCTTCATCTCAGCTAATGTGTTCTTAATTTCTGGCTGGTTCCTTTTTATAATTTCCACTTCCATTTTTATGTTTTTTATCTCTTTGTTAAAGTTCTCACTGAATTCATTTATTCTCCTATGTTCATTGAGCATCTTTATAACTAGTGTTTTGAATTCTCCATCTGTCAGATTGCTTGACTCCATTATTCCTGGATCTCTGTTCTGTTCTCCCATATGGTTTCTGTTTCTTTGTCTTCCCATTTTGGCTGCCTTTCTGTGTCTGTTTCTATGTACTATGCAAAGCTCCAGTCCTTATTAGCATGGCTTTGTGTAGTAGGTGTCCGTTGGCACAGTTCTGAGAGAGGTTCAGCAGCAGGCCAGTTTTAGCCCCAGCCTGTGTCCTTGTGGGGTCACCTGTTAAGATTGAGCAAGCAATCCACAGATACTGTGCTTATAGCTGCCTCACAAGGCCACACCAGAAACTGAGGTCAGCTGTCACCAGTGTGTGAGTCATGGCACTGCTCAGCAGGTGGCACAGGAGACCACAACTGGATGTGGCTTGGGTAGGGCCATGAGTTAGGGGAGGGAGAGTTTCAGGGAATCCTCTGGGCAAGAGCGACCTCTGTGACCCAGTTTGATGAGGTCAAGGCTATGGCAGCACTGTGTTTGCACATGGAGAAGGGAGGGCTCAATAGAGAAACAATGGATACCACCAGCATTTCTGCCCAGGAGGAAGCCTCTCCTCTGGCCCTCGTTCCAACAACTCAGTGTGCCCCTGTAAGTCCCTGGTGCCCCCTGAGCAGATAACCTGGCATTGATGCTCAGAGCAAGTGAGTCCATCATTGCAAAAGTCTGCTTGTGGGCATGGTCCCTTTAAGAGACATCTGCTGCTGCCACAGCCTCCATCTCACTCAGCTGCTCGGGCCCCAGCAGCCTCATGTCCTTGCCCTTGTCCTACCTCCTCCCGTTGCAGGGTAATTTCTTATTTCTTTCCCTAGTTTTAGGGCTTGTTCATCTAGACTCCAGGCGACCTCATTTGCTGTTAGCTCCGTGTTTCCATCACAACTTTGATGTGGTCGCAAGAGCAGATGAACAGAGCCTCTATCGTGTACGCCATTTTGACTTCTTGATCATGGTGTATTATTTGCTTAATGAGGTTTTGGATTCTGTTTCTAGTATTTTGCATTGGTATTCACGAATGATAATTGATCTGTAGTTTTCTTTGTACTGTCTTTATGTGGTTTGGGTGGTAGTATTATACTTGCTTCAGAAAAGGAATTAGAAAAATTTCCTTCATTTTCAGTGCTTTGGAATAATGTATACAGTATTAGTATTCTAGTTTTGGAAGATTTGATAGAGCTCCCTGTGAAACCATCTGGAGTCAAGTGCTTTTTTTGTGGGATATTTCTTTAGGAATTTTATTTCTTTTATGATATTGTTCTGTTTTACGCTTTCAACTTAAATGGCATCAATGTTGGTAATCTCTATAGTCCTAGGAAGTTTGACATTATGTATTGGTAAAAGGAACAGCAATAGATAAGCCTTTAGTGTGTTTCGTTTCTGTAGCTAGAAGTTTATGAGTTGCTGTAGTTATTGTGTCAGAGGCTAAGGCTTCCTCTAGTGTCCTTATTTTTGTCTCCCTGTTTTCTTTGGGTTCTTCTAGAGACTCCTTAAATAAGGGGCTAAGATTAGCAATTCTTTTCACTGTAGTTCTATTATATGTGAGCCCTAGAAAATTCTCACCTTGCAGTTTAAGTAACATGAGTTTCTAAAGACAAGTTTCAGCCTTAGACTCTTGACAATAGTTTTGACTTAATATTTGTCATAATTTTTTTTTTTTTAAATAGCTTCTCCACCTTACACAAGAAGGTGGAAGATTTGAATACTCTACATAGGTTAACTACAGTCTTCTACACAACATGGTAAGGTAGTCATTCACCCACAGAAGATAGGTAGAGAGAGTCAGCTTATCAGCTTAGACGCTGGGACCCTTTGTCAGAATGTTTACTTGCTTCACTTGTCTGCTGTGCCTTTCATGCCTGTATCAGCTAATGAAACAGTTGGGCTGATGGTGATGACAGGAGAGGCACATGGTTACAGGACTTGAGTCTTCCATTTGCCTTCTTGAAATCTCTGCGCCTTTCCTTTCCACTTGCAGTGCTTCTGTGCAAGTCTTTGTGTGAGTGATAGGGGCACTTGAACATCCTTGAGTGAAGGTGCCGAATGCACCTCAGGCCTCGTTCAGTTTTCTGAGACTCATTAGCAAAGAAACAGCAATCACTGACTTGCCCAGATTTGGAAAATATGTGTACCGTAGAGGCCAGGCCTAAGGGGAGGAGAGAACTTTCTCTCAGCATTGAGTAAAATGGGGCTATTCTTTAATTAGAAGCTTTGGGAATCCAGTGCCATTACCCCCTTTATCACTTCAGTAAGAAGGAAACAATTCCCACCTCTTCCTAAGTGTCCCAGAGCTCTTGAATCTCATTGCACTTCTCTGCCAGCTCTTGGGACAGAGATAAGACCTTACACAGTCTCCCTAGAGGAAACTTCTAATTAACTCTTACCCAGTCTTATTGTCTTACTGTCGCTTTCAATTATTGAGGTCTCAGCAGGAACAGCTCTATCTAGTGTAATGTTTGGGTAAGTCCAATTAACTCATGATTTTTTCCTCTAGGGAACCACTAGTATCAGTTAAGTGCCTTACACTGAATTTGGCTTTGGGAAGAAAAACAATAAGACATGGTACTGTCCTTAATGGAGTAAAGGTCAAGGAGGAGAGAGAGAGAGAGATAAACAATAAGATAGCTAATTTAGCCAGTTAATCCATTCAGGAAGTCCCAAGGAGAGGATGTTGAACGTAGAGCAATCAAGCAAAGCTATATGGAAGAGGTGATGCAAGCTAAGTGTAGAAGGCTTATTTTTCATGATCAGATCTGAATAAGCATGCCAATCCTAAGAGCAAAGTCATGGAAAAAATAATTCATATTCTCTGGTATGCAAAAGGACAATCTTTGAAGTAGAAGGTAAAGCTGGAGACCTAACATGGGACAGATTATGTAATACACACGCACACATAGACACATAGACATTAGCACTTTACATACCAGTCTCAATTTAAATGTTAATTGAAGTTGACAGAAATTCATTGACATCTGATGAGATCTGCAATTTAGAAAGGTAACTTGTGCCCCTTAGAATGGAATGGAGGGGTCCTGTTTACATTTGCTACAAAATAAACTACACAAAACACAGTTTAAAACAACCACAATTTAGTTTATTATTTTGTTGGTTGACAATTTGGGCTGTGCCTAGCTGGGCTTACTTGTGTCTTCAGTCAGCTTCCAATTTGGCTTGCTCTTCTCTCGGGTCACATCATCCAATGGTCTAGGTGGGGACTGCATATATGCTGCGAGAAGGTTCCAGAAGAGCCCAAGCTCCACTATGCAAGTGCTTTTCAAGTCCTTGGTGGTTTTGTGTTTGTCTGCACCCCACTGCCCAGTGTAATCACATGGGTGAGTCTGAAGTGGAAGGGTACTTAGACTTTCACAGAAGGGATGTGGATACAGGAAAGGGAAGAAACAGTAGCTATTTTTATAGTCCCCACAGGATCAGTTTTTGTATTGCAAGCATCCAGATGAGAGGGAATAGCTTTATATAGACAAAATTGATATAATACAACTATATTCTTAAAATATACAATGTGATAAATTTTGTGTACACTTGTGAAGCTATCACTACAATCAAGGTGGTGAACTAAAATTTGTTTATCTGTTTATTTAACAAATGACATTGCTGCTTCTATTCCAGACCTAAAGCCTCCTCCATGCAGGAACTCTTTTGACTAGAGGCCAGTATCTTCGGTTCTGGGCCTTAGGAAAACCAGGGTCTTCCCCCCACTTCATTTTTTCTACATTTTCCTTTCCTCAATTCTTCCGGGTCATGTTAAATTAGTGGTTCTCAGCCAGGATTTATTTGTGCCCCCATTTTGTGCCAAAAAAGAGGTAGACTTAATTGGCAGGATGCTGTACTCCAGAAAGCTCTGTCTAGCTTTCTGCTCATTCAGGAGTGATTATGCCCCTTAGGGACATTTAGCGATGTCTGGAGATATTTTTTAATGTTAATGACTGGGGCATGAGGGTGAGAGAAACTACAAGCATATAGTGTATAAGGCCATGGATGCTGCTAAATGTCCTGCAGTGCATTGGACAACCCCTACCACAAAAGATTATCTGGCCCCAAATGTTAACAGTACCCAGGATGAACAACCATGTGGTAGACTATTAATTTTCTATACCAGGGACTAATTGAAAGATAGAGGACAATCAGATAGTGTTCCAGGCTTATTAGGATGGTCCTGTTCTCTTGGTTTCATCCAATCATCCCAGGTCACCAGGATTAGGGTTCCATTGAATGGTTATAAAGATCAGAGAGGAGAGAAAAATAAACAATAAATAAGATAGCTGATATGGCCATTCAGGAAGTCTCAAGGAGAGGATGTCGAACTTGAAGAATTCAAGGAAAAGCATAGAGAAGAGGTAATACAAGCTAAATGCAGAAGGCTTATTTATAGTGTTCAGGATCAGATCCGAATAAACATGCCAATCCCAAATGTAAAGGCACAGAAAAAATAATTCACATTCTCTGACATATAAGACTTTATTACACTGAATAAAGTAACTTTTTTTCAGGAACAATTATTTTGTATTTCACTCTCAGACATCTGCTGGAGAAGCATGCAGGTGGGCAGAGATTTCTAGGGTACAGCATCCTGCCAATAGATCTACCTCTTTTGGGAACAAGATTGGGGCACGAATAAATGCTGTGTTCATAAATACGATACCCACTACTTTTTGCAAACCTCTATATTAGACACAGACTAATTTTCTATAATCACCCCAACAACTATTTATAAATCAAGAATCTGAGACTGCTTATAAACAGTCAATATCCTAATGGTAAAGTGAGGATTCATATATTGGAATTTACCTAGTCTGAATCCAATGATCACCAAGAGGATTCAACAGTCCTCAAGACAACCCAAGACAGGTTTTTAAAGTTTAATTTTTGCTCCATTCAAGAGAATCTCTACATTGAGCTGAACCATTGTAAAGGTTGCTTTGTTCTTCAGTTCCCTGCTGTAGGGAGTCCTAGGTGGGGCTATTTTCTGGTCCAATCCTTAGTGTCTAGGTTCAGAAAAGTCCTCTCCTGGACTCTGCAGATCTGGCTAGCATGTGGCGCCCTAGGGGCCGTTAAGAGGGCTGAGGGTTGCACAGGCCCCCTCTCCTATGTGGCTTTCTTGGTGCTCTGAGTCAGTTTTGGGGATGTATTCAGCCCCACTTAACTCATAGCCTGATCAACCCGCTAGCCGGTTTTTCCAACTCTGTTCTGCTGATAATGGAGCCCTGCACTGCCACCTCCCACACCTCTCCATGGCAATGCAAGCTTTTGGAGTTAATAGAGTTAAAGGGACAGAAGAGTCCCTGGGTGGCTATTCATAATTTCTTTGCACTTTCATGTGGTTAACATAGACCCTGATGGCCCTCAAAGATCTTGTGATGACTAACAATTATTCAGTGCTTACGCCAGACACTGTTCTGGCCTCTCTTATGTGTAACATTTAATCCCCACCAGAACTCTTCAGGAAATGTACTATCATCCTTATTGTTATAGATGAGGATATGGAGCTACAGAGAAGTAACTTGGGCAAGATTGTACCATTAGTGAATGATGAAGAGATATTTGAACCTAGAGACCTTTTAGCCACTGTGCCCTGTTGCCCCTCAAAATGTAAGTGCTATGAAAATTGGAATGAGTAGGAGGATAGTGGCCAGGGTGGGCCTATTTGAAGAGCTGACAGTTTTGATTTGAAAGCTAACTTGTGAGAAGGAACCAGGCATGTGAAGATTTGGCAAAGCATGAACCAGGCAAGAAAAACTGAGTAGATTGCTTTGAACTTTTATTTCAGATCTGGCTCATATGGATCCACAAAGATCAGAATTTTCTTTCCCTTAAAGAAGATACTACAAAGAAGTTTCTTATTAAAGTCCTCAGTATAGGTCAGCGGCCACCACCAAAACAAGATACAGTAAATAAAATTTTAGGGAGCCAAGGAGGTCAATATAGACAGTCTAGATAACAGTTCCCAGACAGACTAGGGGAAACATTCCAGCAGGCATGGTGCTATGTTCTAGCTAGGACATAGCAGAGGGTTAAAGATGAGCCAATAATGTGTAAAAATTTGTTGTCACCCTTGTCCTCTCTCCTCCCCTGCTGCATTCCTGACTTGCTTTCTCCTTCCTTGATGCTTGCAAGAGTCTGTATTCTTGAAATAGTTTATTTTCATGAGAAATTTAATTATTGGTTGGTCATACTTTTTCCTCGGTAGGTGGTGAGACTCGGTGTGCTGCTTCAAGTTTGTCTTTGGTTCAGGAATGTCTCCTAGTGTATCATGAATAGCATTTTTTCTCTATGTCTTCAGATTACATATTCAGGAACACTAATTATCAGCACTTCCAATCTCTATTGTCTGTCCTCAACTTCTGTGATCTCACTGAGAGTAAGCTCCTCTGATGAAAAGTCTCCTCAGAGCGTCCTTCATGTCCCTGTTCCTCAGACTGTAGATGAAGGGGTTCAACATGGGAGCAACCACTGCATACATCACTGAGGCCATTGAACCCTTTCTGGAGGGCTGGGCTATTCCAGAAGTGAGGTAGACTCCAAGGCCAGCACCATAGAACAATGAGACGACTGAGAGGTGAGACCCACAGGTGGAAAATACTTTATACTTCCCCCCAGAAGATGAAATGCTCATTATGGAGGAGAAAATTCTAGAATAAGAGAAAATAATCCCAGTCAAGGGAATAATACCCAGCAGGCTAGTTACAAAATATTGCAGGATGTCATTGGCAAGGGTGTCAGAGCAGGCAAGCTTGAGGATCTGAGCAAGTTCACAGAAGAAGTGGGGGATTTCTATCACTTTGCAGAAGGACACTCTCAAAACCATCAAACTTTGCAACAAAGAATATGTCAGGCAGATTAACCAAGACAGCAGAAGCAGTAGACCACAAAGGCGAGGGTTTATGATGACTGTGTAGTGCAAGGGGTGACAGATGGCCACATACCTGTCATAAGCCATCACTGTCAGGAGCAAGTTATCTAACCCAGCAAAAACCATAAAGAAATACATCTGAGTAAGGCAGCCTTTATACGTGATGTCTTTGTTCTGTGTTTGGATGTCCACTAGCATCTTTGGGATGGTGGTGGAGGTGAAACAGATGTCAGTGAAGGACAAGTTGGAGAGGAAGAAATACATGGGAGTATGGAGGTGGGAGTCAGAGATGATAGCCAGGATGATGAGCAGGTTTCCTATAACACAGGCTAGGTACATGTAGAGGAACAGCCCAAAGAGGAAGGGCTGCTGGTCCATATCTTCTGAAAGCCCTAGAAGGATGAATTTTGTAATAGCTGTTTGGTTCCTTGCTTCCATATAAATTTATGGAAATTGCCTGGAAAGAGACAAGAATAATGTTAAAACAGTGGAAAAACAGGAATGTGCCATACATTTCAAACTCATTCACTCACAAAATCTTATGTTTTAACTAAGAGTTTTTTTTTTTTTTTAGTTGATGACAATCTCTTTAATAGTTTCTTTCCTTCCTGCTTTTACCACTACTCTCTGTAAGACCTCTTTAAAATGAATGCCCCACACCATTCAGGGGTCTTCTTTGCATTGTTCCTGACTTCTGACTTGTCCACTCTGCTGTATAATTCCATGGAAGGACAGTCAGTCTCATGAAAATCTCCTTTCTGCTTTGTAACTCTGGTTTCTGGGAAATGTAGAGAAGAGCTAGATCACTGAGAGTTGCAGAATTTAATGATATTTGTAGTTTGTCCTCATGCCATTTGTCAATATCTTGAAATAGACCAATCTCTGTCTCAAATTTGACTCAGAGATTATTGGGAAAAGATTTTATAGATAATTCCTTCATTACTATAGTAACTTCTCCATTACTGTCCTAATATATCCCTTTATCATCATAATGATCAATGTACTTTAAGGTTCCTCAATCCCAAAGACCAAATCAGACACCGCCCCCCCCATACATTCTAATTGTGTCCTGCATGTTTGTGTTGTAGTTATTTCAATTTCTTCAGGTTGGGAGAATTATGCCTTTTCTATTTCTTTTTCATTTTATATCCCAAGCAGCACAGTACCTGGTACAGTACCTGGTGTTCTATGATTATGTATTTAAAGACTGAAAGATTAGAAGAAATTTTCAGGGAATAGTAGAGGCAATTGCCTATTATAAAACCCTTTAACCAAGAACAAAGGCACCATTTATCATGGATTTTCAATTGAACATAAAGAGAAAGAGAGCCTTCTACATTTTATTTCACTCCATTAAAAAAAAAAGTCTTAGTTTCTGTTTGAATTTTAGGTCTCTGCCACAGGAGAGAATTTATAAACTCAGAGGCAGTTGTCTTCAATTTTATGCACATAAAAGAAAAATTCTTTCCTTTGAATTGAAATGTGTCTTTATAACTCACATGGTCTTAGTTTCTCTCTCTGAGGTTCATTTCTCTTTGCCATGATAATCTTTAAATATTTGTAGACATCTAGAAGACTCTTTCTGTCTCCTCATCTTTTATTTATTCCACAATTATTTGACTGCCTACTGTATGCCAGGGACTGGGTTAGGACTAAGTACAGACAGGTAAGAGGCATGGACTCTGCCTTCCTGTAACTTTGAGTACCATGGAAATATTGCTGCTTTTGATTCCTGGGTAGTAATTATCCTGATTAAGACACTTATGATCCACTTGAGGAGAGTGATTAGAAATATTACCTAATCAAAGTTAAGGAATATTAACTTAGCTGGAAACCAAGAAAGTTTGTAAAAGAAGATTAATAATGAGGACAGGCAACTTCTAAAATTGTGATAGACATAAATTGAAGAGATCAGTGGAACAAATTGGACAGTCAAGAAACAGACACTACCCAATATGAGAATTTAGTTCACAATATAGATATATCACAAACCAACCCATAAAAGGTAAATGATGTAATAAGTGATGTTTAAAAAACTAGATAACTTTTTAAATACCTCAAAATAGCTAAATAACTAATGGAAAGAGAATGATGGGCAAAATTGAAAACAGAACAACTATTAGAAATGAATATAGATAATATATTTATGTGACTTCTTGAAGTGTGAAAACTTTTTAAGCAGAAGAACATTGAAAGAAATCACAAGAGAGGAAGAGATCAGTAGTTTAAAGTATATACAACAAATCATTTGTTGATCAATAACACCAAATGACATTAAAAGGCAAATTAAAATCTGAGGGAGAGAGAATTTTTATAAAAACATAAAAGTGCAGTAACTTAATAAATTAGAAAACTTAAAATAATAAGAAAAAACAAATAGAAAAAAACAGAGGCTAAATACAAGTAGATAAAAACATGAAGAAGTGTTCAAATTTCATACAAATCAATGAAACCTAAAACAAGAATTAGATGCCGTTTTTAGCTTTTTTAGAGCAGTTTTAAGTTTACAGAAAAAGTGAGCAGGAAGTACAGTACAGAACTCCCATATACTACCACTCCTAACCCTCCCCTCAGTTTTGCCTCTTATTAATATCCTGTGTTGGTGTGATACATTTGTTAAGATTGATTAACTGATATTGATCCTTTTATTAACCAAAGTTCATAATTTTTATTAGAGTTATCTCTGCGTTCTACAATTTTATGGGTTTTACCAAATGCATAATATCACTTACCCATCACTACAGTATTATACAAACTGCCCTAAAAATCCTTTGTGTTCCACCTATTCATCCTTCCCCTCTCCAACCACTGTCAGCCACTGATCTTACTGTCACTATAATTTTGCCTTTTTGAGAATGCAATATGGTAGGAATCATGCAACCTTTTCAGACTTGGTTCTTTCACTTAGCAATATATATTTAAGATTCCTCCATGACTTTCTGTGGCTTGATAGCTCATTTCTTTTAATTGCTAAATAAGATTTATTGGCTGAATATACCACAGTTTTTATTTTATCCATTCACCTATTAAAGAACATCTTGGCTGCTTCTAATTTTTGAAGCATTCAAATTTTATGAATAAAATTTGTGTGCAGGTGTTTATATGAACATAAGTTTGCAATTCACTTGGGTCAACACTAAGAGTGGAGCTGCTAGGTCACATGGTAAGTACATTTTTCTTTAAAGAAATGGCAAAAAAAAAAGAAAACCCACCAAATTTAATGTGAATATAAAATGTTGGTAATAATGAGTGAATTTGACATGGCAGTATATGAGAAAAACTTTTTTGGCTCAGATATTCTGGAGATCAAGTTAGTAAGTATCAAGAAACTTCCAAATGTGAATACACACTGGGAGACCTCTACTTTCTAGAAAAATAGGTTATCAGATTGGGAAAAAAATTATGTATGAGACTATTGATAATATTATTGCTTATGGTACTTTAGAATGCACTTTAGATCATTACTGTTAGAAGATGCTGTTTAGAGTATTGCTGTTGGAGTAAAGTGTTTATAGTAGTGGAAGTTCCTAAACAACCCAATAGAATGGTTGAAAACCACTAACATGATAAAGTGTCCATGTTGTAATGTTAAGTGTAAAGAACAGAACAGAAAGCTGTTTATATAGAACAATAGCAATTTGGAGATGAACTGTGACTGGAAGGAAATTTACCAGAAATTTAACACCAAAAAAAAATCCAATTAAAAAGTGGGCAGAAGACCTGAATAGACATTTCTCCAAAGAGAACATACAGATGGCCAATAAACATATGAAAAGATGCTTGAGGTCACTAATCATCTGAGAAATACAAATTAAAACCACAATGAGATGTCACCTCACACCTGTCAGAATGGCTATCATCAATACATCAAAGAACAACA